>NC_056726.1:490547888-490790388 GCF_019279795.1 Protopterus annectens
ATATGACATGAAATGCTGCCTACATGTCAGAGATTAGCACACTGATATGCCAGGGGGACAGTGTGACAGCCGGCAGATATGGGCCAATTAACTGGACATGCTGGACATTTTTGTACACTTGTGGGGTATTATTCTGCATACAGCTTACTACCACTCCCAGTATTTGAACCATGGCTGTGTCTGCTAAAAATAAAATACTGTCCATCACAGTTGAGTGTGCTATATAGATATTGCTGTGTATCTCTTTTCTTATTTCTGTCTATAATTCTCCTGTGGTTTTACATTCTGACCTTGTAATTAAAACACTCTTATATGGGATTCCCTAGACAGTTTTATTATGTAGCACAGTGTGGGTGACAGTGATGAGTAATACCTTATTATTAAGAGCAACTACAACACTAACAATGCCATACAATACCAGAGTAAACAGTACCGTTACAGGATATCAATCTTTTATTCCTAGGCACAGTGTTCGTATCTGACAGACCTGTGGGAGCAATGTTTGTTAGCAATACCTGAATGTTGCCACACAAACTACCAGATTCCACATTAGTATTATGCACATACGCCTCACTCTGTTACTGTACACACTCTGGTCACAGCTTGACAACATGAGGGTGTAGATGGAACTTACTTGGCTTATTACTCTCATAACATTTTGGGGAGTTGCTAGAGGTTTGTTCTTATAGATGTCTGGCAGTCAGTTGTATTTCTTGTTTGCTGCCTAAACATCTGGGATCATCCCACTGATTTCCCAGGGGGACAGGGTGACAGGCAGCAGATATGGGCCGATTTACTGGACATTCTGGACATATTTGTACAGTTGTTGGGTATGATTCTGCATACAGCCTACTACCACTCCCAGGATTCGAACCATGGCTGTGTGTACTAAAAATACAACAGTTCACATGTCATTTGAATGTGCTATTTGGGTTCTGTTGTCTGTTCTTTCACAGTTTTCTGTCTAAGTCTCTCTCAGTTGTACTATATGACCTCTTGGGATTACAACAGTCATATACAGGCATTCATACACATTTTATTTATATAGCACAGTGTGGGTAACAGCGCTTAATACAACAGTACTATTAAGCGATTGCAAATCTACATTACCATATGATACCAAAGTAAACACATGCAGTCCAGCAGTTAGATCTTTATTGTCAGGCTATTATGCTTTTATTTAATACAACCTATATGAGATTCTTCCTGCCATATTCTGTGGTGTATGCAGTACATGCCTTAAACAATACAGGTTTTATACAGGCAATTACCATACTACTACTTTTAGATTTATTTCCTATTAAAGTACATTTAAGAGTATTACTAACCTGCCTCACATCACAACCACTCCAATCTACATCCATGAGCCTCCTGGATCATAGCCCACTCACTTGCCACTGTGAAAGACATAACAGGAATATTTAGCCATACCTATCCATAATATACATGAGCTGGCAATTATTATACAGGTAGTGGACTGATACTTACACACGGCTGGGACTTCCCCTGTCCTCCTAGCCTCTTGGATCCACTGATCCAAGAGATCCCCCTTTCACCGCTTCAGGTCGGCATAGTGATGCCTGACCTGCTCACCAGTTTGGGGTATGCCAGTGGCACTGGTGAGGTCACAGGTGAGATGGTCCCAGGCTTCTGCTTTGTATTGGGAACCCTGGTACTGGCCCTGCAGCAGTCTCATGTCATGGTCTTTCACAAGGAGTCAAGCCATGACTCTGGACTCCTGGATGCCCCAACGCTACATCTGAAAGAGCACACCCTCTCCCATTCCAGACATAGTGCCTACAAGGGGAAGCTACAACCAGTTATGAGATGTATTCCCACCTGTTGGGTTTAAATAGGGCCAGTTTCCCACACTTTGCTGTGATCGGACGGTTTTGAAAATGCTACGCTATAGGCAAACCTGCTTACCTAAGGTTGGCATTGCTTAATGGGGTATACCAATGGGCAGATTGAGTTAACTGGCCTACACATTGCTTACACCTACTAAGCTGGGCTGTGCAATGCTTAGCATTGCTTAATATTTAAGTTGCATTATATTTGCATTGTGGCATTGATTTATTATTCATTACATGTTATATATGTGTTTGGTATCCATGATTCATGTGCATGTACACTGTATGGGGTCTTTGTGTTTATTAGGGGATTTCAACACTTTGTTACATTGACACCTCACATCTGGGCTTAATGCAGTACTCCAGTTCACATATTTATGTCCTGTAGTTGGTTATACGATATAAAACTGTATATAGATTCCTTTCACATGTTCAGCTTGTATTTGCTATGGTGAGGATCTGTTTGGTGATAACTCAGTCTTATGTATTGCTGTGATGGCTTAGTGGTTAACTGCTGTCACTATAGTGTACAAGGTCCTCGGTTCAAGACCTGCAAAGGCTGTTTATTTTGTTTCTGGCCAGAACAGTGGCTGATGCATATAGAGTGCCTAAGGCACTTTTAAGCAATTGTGAGCGGGTTTGCATGGGTTTACATGAAGGTAAGCACTGCTAACCTCCAGTTAAATATGCTTACAGGGAGTTAGCTTCAATATTGCTTAACCTATGTGCACATTGCTTACCCCTGCACAAACGGGCTTAAACCCGCTTACTACTGCTTAAATATGCTTACTCCTGCTTACTACTGCTTAACACCTGCTTACCACCACACTGATTTAGACAGTGATGTCTAATGGTTCTTGGGCAGGTGGTGGATTTGGCACCTCTATGGATTTATCATTCATTACACATTTTACCTTCCATTTGTATCCCTGATTCCTGTGTAGATATACTGTATGGGGCACTTGTGATTATCTGTGGACTTTGCAACATTATGACAATAACACCTCACATCTGCATTTAATGCAGTACTCCAGTTCACAAATATATGTTATGTCATAGTTTATGCAACAAAATAAATTGATCATACAGTGATTTGACATGGTAAATGGATTGTACTAGAGTGTGATTCAAACAGGGAATGAATGCTCTGCCCACTACACTATTGCTGTACTGCTTCATTTGCATATATCTTGCTTTTTATCCTCTTGTGCCATTTAAGCTGCATTAACTGTAGCTAAGTGATGGGCAAACCCGCACACCTATGGTTAAATTTGATCAGTTTCGTAAAAAAAAAAAAAAAAAAAAAATCGTCATATTTAAATGTTGTAACTATTGCTCTTGTACACTTGGGGGGATGTTGCTGGGGGTATGCAAACACCTATGAGCGAACTCGCTCACTCTTACTTCTACACTGCTGTTTTTGATTGCAGGGATGTGTATATTCTGAGAGCTCTGCTCTCAGACATGCCCCTGCACTCGTGCATGCTCCATGTCCGTTTAGGGGTTCAGGCAGCATGCCTTCATTACAATGCATGGCATGCTGATGCCCTGCTCCTAAAGGGCCGCTTCTGTGCAGGACTAAGCTAGTCCTGCATGGAAAGATTGTGAATCCAGGGGGCCATCTTTTATGACCTAGCCATAAAGTAATTTAATTTCAGTTATGTTTCTAAAGTTAACCTCCTGTATTCTAGTTTCCACTGTTAAAATACATACATTTAAACAGTTACAATACTGCATGTACATTTCTGTTCTCTTTCAGTAGGGCACACTGTGGTTATATTTGAAACAGCACTTTGCAAATACCTTTTCAACACATGTACTTGTACAATTTGATATACACATGACATACAGTTCTAATACACTTGTAACACAATCATCTTATTTAAATCATTTTGATATTCACTGGTAACATATAATTATTTATAAAATTCCAGCTAGCTGGGTTGGCAGTATCTCCTTTTGTCAACCCCCCAAACACACATACTAGGATGCTGCACCTGTTTTTAGACAAAAATACACTTTGTACATTTCTACAAATCAAATAGTGTTTACTTAATATACCATTTGGATTTTGTCTTCATGGGCCAGGTTCATTAACACCTACACTAAGTGTATATGACCTGTATTCAAGAACATCCCTATTACATTTTTGTGCTTTATAGTCACTCAGAAAGATTTCACTAAGTGTACTTGTAGTCTACACCTGTGGTAACCTTTATGAGTTATTCTTGCTATTGAAGGCAGCAAGAAAATCAGTAGGCAAACTAAAATTAGGAGGAAGAAGCTGTGAGTTATGTTTGTGTTGTCTGTTCAGTCAGAACAGTGTACACTTAGTTTAGGCATTAATGAATCCCAAGGATAGGCATGTTCAATTATTTCAGACCATTAATATTGTTTGTTTTTTACTATATAAAAAGTGTTACAAGAGACACATGTGGTACGGTTCACCATTCCTTTCATTTTACAATTAGAGCTTCCTTTACCAGAAATAGCTTATGCATAATTATGTACTATGCACTGGTATCTTCATGTATAAATTTACATTGATTAGTGTCCATATTATACATATCTATAGAACATGTAACTGTAGCACCAGGCTGATTTTCCATTATATTCGAAATACTCTTGTTTTGTTTGAAAACAAACACTGGCAATGTTCCTATTTATGTCAACATATTACCACTGTGAAAAACAATATTCAGTGTCTTTTCATTATATCATTCATATTAGGGATGTCATTAGAATATGTTAAGATCATAACTCTACCTTAGTAACTTTTGAGGTGTTTTTAGGTGAATTATATTTAATTGTAGAACCTAAGATTGGATTGAATTTAGTTGACCCTTCAAATAACTCTAAAGATAACATGTTCAACAACTTTCATGATGAACCCCTTTCCAGAAACACAACTTTCATTTTATAAGGTTCATTGATGAACATATCAACTTCAGTCATTAACTTTGATAGTCTGAACATTTGTCTTTTCATCAAACCTTTTTTTTCTGTTGCATAGGATGTCCACTCTCAAAGTATAAATAAGCATTCCAAAAGAAGGCTTTCTATATATATTAGATTTATGCATTTTTCTACTTATCTTGATATAAAATAATATCTAAAACATTTATACTCATCAATGAATGTTCATCATTGAATTTTAGAAACTTTGCTGTAGTTTCCAAAAGTTCAAAACATTATTTTAATTCAACTGCATTGACTGACCAAATAATAAACAAATATCATTAAGATAGACCCTAGGATTTGCTAATCTTCCGTGTAAGACTAAATTAGTCTTACACAGAAGAGCCAGTCTAAGAGTAAGACTGCAGCGCACCATGCATATTAATGAGGGCGCATTGCCTCAGCTCTAAAACTAATACGGAGAGTGGACGAGTGTAGGGGGCGTGTCGGACTGCCGATCATTCCAAAAATCCATGCCCCTGTTTGAAACACGGGAAATGTCTAGTTACATGAGCGAGCCCACTCACATGCGTACATTCTAATACTAAACTACCCCATATAGTAAACCCCGTACAAATATAAAAAGTAAAAGAAATATATATTTTTTGCATTTCTGATAAAGCTGCCCATATTTGCGCGTGTTTGGGCAGGTTTGCCCATTGCTTAGCTACAGTTAGCAGTTTAGACACCGAAGAGGATAATAAGAAAAATATATGCAAATTAAGTGAAATAGTGATAGCATAGTGGTTACAGCCTTCGCACAACGAGGAGGCATTTCTGGTTCGATTCCCACCACTACACTTTTCATTTTCTGTTGGAAATCTGTATACAAAAATATTTCCTGACATGTACTATTTAAAGTTTTGTAGAAAGCGATGAAATGTTATATGTAGTAGTGAACGAATTATATATATATATATATATATATATATATATATATATATATATATATATTTAGGAAGGTGAAATGGTTATGCATACTGATGCATGAGTAAATTATTTTAAGCAATGTAAAGCACTGCTAAGCACATTTTACCAGTATTGAGCATATGTATATTTAATTGCTTGTAGCTGAGCACTGCGTTAACTAGCACAATGTTTTTGTGTTTTTGCGCGGAGCTGCGGATCGTGCAAACTAGCGCAAACAAAACATGTTTGTGTGTAGCTGCACACCACGCTAACCAGCGCAACATTGAGCAATGTCGATCAACGTCAGACAACGTTAGGCAACGTCGAGCATCGCTGAGCAACGTTGGGTAAAGTTGAGCAAAGTCGCCTAAACACGGCCACACCTCCTTCACTGTACCTTAACTATTGAGGTCTGGCCAGTAGGAAAATAAAAACAGTGACAGGGCTCGAACTCGGGATACTGTGCACTATGGTCACAGTACATAACCACTAAGCCATGACAGCATTTCATAATCACGCACTTTCAAGAGACACATATCTACCAAAGGAATATTAAACATTGCTAACATCAGCTAAGCAGGTGTGCCTACAGCTGATTTTTTTCCAAACTGGCCAATCACAAATAAGTGCGGGAAATGAGGCATATTTAAGCTCCATAAGCAGGAATACTTGCCATAACTGGTTGTAGCTCCCTTCTGCAGTCAGCATGGCTGGGGTTGGAGAAGACACTCAATTTTGAGAGCAAAGTTGGGGCATTAAGGAGACCAAAGTAATGGTTTGGCTCCTTGTCCACAATCACGAGGAAAGACTCCTGTGTGGCCAGTACCAGGGCACCCAATACAAAATGGAGGCCTGGAACTGTCTAGCTCATGATCTCACCAGTGCCACTGGCATTCCTCAGATTGGTGAGCAGGTCAGGCACCATTACTCTGACCTGAAGCGACGCAAGGAGGATCAACTTTACCAGTGGATCCAGGAGGCCCATGGGATGGAAAATGCCCCAGTACTGTGTAAGTAGCCATTGTATTAAGTATTTAAGAATTGCTATTCTTGTCTATACTATGGGTAGGTATGTCTCATTATCACTGCATTTACTTCACAGCTGCAGGTGTCCAGGCTATGAATCAGCAAGCCCATGAAGATAGGCTGCAAAGGCTGCATCACCAGGCAGGTTAGTAATTATTCTGCATGTACTGTTATATAAAATAAATGAGAGAGCCTTCAAAAAAGTGTTTTAACCCAATAAATAAAGGTGCAATAATTCTGTGTGATTTTCTTTGATATGTTGTTGTACTGTTGCATTTTAGAAATAGTACTGTTGTATTAAGCAGTGTTAGTTAACCCACACTTGGGTAGGCCCATATAAAGTGGATGAAGGGAGTGCCAGTAGCTTTTGTGCATATTTACAGCCCTTAACTGTTAGTTCATGCTCAGCATGTACAGGTTAATCTGGCACATGAGTAACTTGGTATTGTGTTCCTCAGAAATGTCAGTGTGCTGCCAGAAATGTAGGGAGCTGTTAACATATAACTGATAATTTCACCTGAACATATCTAGATAATTATATGAAAGTAGAGCTGTCAGTGTGCTATCACAGCAGTAGTGTGTGTGAGCAACTCTCAAAATATGTAGCAGTAACATTTGCTTCCTGGACAGTTTGTATGTCAGATACAGCTCATGTATATAATGGTCTAGCAAAATCCAGTTGCACAATAGAAGGACATTGGGTAGTGTAATAATACATGTAAGGGGCATATAACTGCAGTTAATAGGAATGTAGTGTAAACTAAAAGGATATATAAGTTGTTAATTGAGCTATCCTTTCCACCCTACTGTATGTGCATAAAAAATGCAATTCCACACCTCAATGGGTATGTCTAATCTCAAAACATTTGTTGGGACATATGTCCTAATGGTTTATAAATATTTGCATTCATTTCTATGCATGTGCCCTGTTCAAATACCGCAATATTGGTGTCCTGTTGCCATCAATTAAACCTGCATGCTGTTGTAATGTCCACTATTATTCTATATATGCATGTGTTATACTTGCTTTTCAACTGTTGAAACTCTGGTGTGTTGGGTTAATGGGAATACTTCTGCATGCTGTTATAACTAACTGGGAATGCTGTTGACTGTTACTAACCCATATCTTTATTAAATTCTCCAAGACATAGTTCGCATGTGAAGGCCGGTCCCAGCAGACTCACCTGTCCCACCTCAGCTGACCATGGCACCTGGCACCAGCAGGTCCAGTGCCCAGCCTGGGACCTCCTCCTCCACTGGCCCTGTGCCACCTTCAGGTGGAAGCACTGCAGGGGATGAGGCTTGGCCCCACTGTGCAAGCGTGGGTGGAGGAGAGTCACCTATCACCCCTTGAACGGTCTGGGCTGTGGTGAATAGAGAGATCGAGCATTCTGTTGCAGAACCTCTATGCCAGCTTGAGGCATGAGTGGCACAACTCCCGGGTCAGCCTGCCCCTCCTACACAGCCCGCAACACAGCCACCCTCTGTTCTGTGAAGGTGCAGTGGTGACTGCCCATGGGTGGGGACCACAGTTCCAATGTTGCCATCTGTGGGCTCATGGGCTTGCGATTTCCAAACATCCCTCCCCGTCAAAGGTGTTCACCCACCACATGTCATATTCTGCCCCTTTATGCATCTTGTTTGTCTTGTCTGTTTACCTCCCCAGCCTACCTCTCCAAATATACCTGCTTCCCGTACCCCACATTCCACTCTCACCTGAAAAAAAAAAGGGAAATCTGCTCCCAAAAAAAAAATTACGCTCCATACATAGCTGCCCAGTTTGCACACATGTCCCCTGGACACATAAAATGTAATTTAATTGGCATTACAACATACTTTGTTGTCCTCACCCCTCTCTCAGGGGTTGAAGGTTTCATATTTACCTCCAAACTTATTCCATATGCACAGTTGTTGCTGTTAAAGAAATGGGCAGCTGTGGACCTTCCCTACACCCGTCCTGCACATCCCGAGCTATTTTCCCTACTGTCTTTCCCTCTTTGTGCCCCTTTTTCACCACTTTCCTATCTCCCCATTTTCTTTTCTTTCAAAGAAATGAGTGCGGGGGTTAGTGGGATTAAGCACTATTAAGCAGTAGTTAGCGGGTTTGCGCGAGTGTGTGCTTGTTTGCACTTAGCTAAGCATTGCCAAGCATTGCGCAAACCTGTGCAAACCCGCTTACAACTGCTTAAAAGTGCCTTAGTCACTCTGTATGTGAGGGCTCTTGTTCTGCTCAGCAGCAAAATAAAACACCTCTGTCAGTCTCAAACCCAGGACCTTGTACACACTACATTGCATGAAGTACCACTAAAACACAGCTGATATAAAACATGTTGGTGCTGAAATAAATATATCATTCATCAGAATGAGTGAATGTAAAGGAAAATAGGAATGCCATACCACACAACTTGTTCTGTGGATCTTTACCAACAATTGTTGTGGGATTACATTACATGACTGTGATAAGAAAAGCAGCCATTCTAGCAGGAAATAATGTTACACCATCACTTTACAAACCCCACACAGTATCACAGCAGGACAAACACTGGCATATCTGTTTAGGGCAGAGGTCATACCTCCCAACTGTCCCTAATTTTCAGGGATGTCCCTGATTTTGAAACAAAATTTAGCTCTGTCCCTCTGAATCTCTCTGAGAACTACTGACTTTGGCCAGAAAGGTGGTGAATTACACGTAATGAGTAATGACAATAATTAAGAGTTATACAGTTCTTTTACTTCAGAAAAGGTGTATTAATCCATATGCTCTGGTTCTCTCAAAGTCTCAACTTAATGGCACTAATATTTTAAAGGTGACTTTTTCTCTACTTTTGCCTGAGTCTGTTCAAATATGTATGTGAGTGTTTGAGTGGTCTGGCAGAGGCAGAAACACAGAGGCATAGCAGCCTTTCTGTTGTTACACACTGTGCAAATAGCTTTGGAAGGAGTTCTGGAAGCATACCCTTATGTAGGAATACAACACTGAAATACAAAAGGATGTAGCCATGTACTGGTAGCAACCAACTGTAACAATGCCATTGCTCTAGTGTTGAAAAGACCTGTGTGATGCACAGACAAAGAATAACAGGCTAATCTCTGGCTACCATGTGGAAAGGTCCACAATTGGGAGTTACGCAGATGGACTACTTGCCTTGATAAACTATCATGTACACAGCAACCCTATACATCCAACAAGATAAAATTCACACAATAATACGTACGCTCTCTGTACGTCTGCACCCCTACCCAAATGTAGAATATACCTGTGTGTGCAGGGTCTACCAAGGATGTAAGTAAGCATACTCACAGTACTGAAATGTGCCCAGTTTTCTTGAGCAGCTTGTGCTAATGTCAACACTAAACAGCACAACCTGTTTAGAACTGAGTAAATGAATATTCACAGTATAGCAGTTCTCAAACAATTATTGTGCCAAAGGAATACATCTCAATAACTAGCTTTGTATGGCAGTCAATTGTAAAATTTGAAAAGAAAGTACATCCTCCCATGTATCTTGGGTAAGCATTTTGAGGGGTGAGTACATTTCTACACTGACAAGTGTGTACTGGAAGCAGCAGCATTTAGATCTGAGTACAAAATGTAAATCACTGGCTACACCCCTGGCATCTGATATAAGAACTATACAAACATTCTGTCTTAAACAATGATGTCCACAGCAAACAATGATGATCTCCATCTTGGAAAGCTGAAAGGGCCACACCTACCTGAGTTAGCAATTTATAGTACTGGGTTGCTGTGACAGTGATTACTGCAATTACTACACAGCAGGCTGCTTGCAATTAGCAAATGGTGGCCACTAATTGGTGCAGAGGCCATCACATGCTCATGTGCAAATACCTGCAAAAGCAGGCTGCAATCACTGCCAACAAACTCAATCACTCTATTGCAGAGACTGAGAGAGAGAGAGAGAGAGACAGAGAGAGATAGAGAGAGACAGAGAAAAGGAAAAAGAAAAAGAAATAATACCAAATCATACAAAGGAAAGGTATGTGATACATATGCATTTACTGGCATGTAGTAGATGTTTTTGAAGAGTAGTCTACATAATGTGAACCATTCATATGTGGCAGCAGTACTTATCTATGCACAGATGTTCTGCTTAACTACTGCTATGGACAATACAGTGTGTACCTGTGGGCAGTGAGACATACCTGTGAAATGTGTAGCTCAGCATTAAATGCCAAAAATCTGATCCATATTATCTGTGTTCTGTACAATAGTGTGGCCAATGGCTGTTGGGGGGATTAGTGCTGCCATTATATAAACATGGGTGTGACAGAGCAACACATGCATGATAGTCATATTAAAGTGTGGCTTAGCATTGGCAACTGCTGTAGCAGTCTAGTATGCTTATCTAGCATTTCTAGCTATATATACCCCCTCTAATGTTAGTGTGTGTTCACATGTGACACCTGTTTGTGTTGCAGCAATGCCCAACAGTTCAGCTGTGAGGTCCAGGGACTTACAAGAGTGTGGACCTTGTATGTGTATGCCACACACATACGGAGAAATATATATATGTGTTATATATATTTTCACATCTGTATATGTGCATAGAGCAGGGGACATATTGCAACTGTTTGTGAATGGTGGAGATATGTTGATGAAGGTTAGTATGTGCATATTTGTATGTAGGTTTTAGTGTGTGACAAACAAGACAGCATACAGTGTTGGTATATGATATGTGGTGGTTAAACAGTGTGGGTGGTTTGTTCAGTTTGCAATGTTGAAGCCAGTGAGGCCTGCTAAAGCTACCTGGGCTGTGAACACTTTCAATGCATTTATCACAAGACTGTGCGATATTATTACATTACTGTACACCTCACATCCTTTGTATAATTGATATTCCCACTATGAAAGGTGAAATGTATATGTGCCTACATATATATGTATGTGTACACCAATTGATGTGTATATGTATATATATATATATATATATATATATATATATATATATAGAGAGAGAGAGAGAGAGAGAGTCATATATACTCATACTCACATACATCTATTTGTTGCAATAGATTCTCTGTACTGTTGACTGACTGTGATGGTCAATGTGTTTGTGAATACGTCAGAGATATGTATTTGTGGGATAGTAGCTTAGTGGGAAACTATTTATGTCATGGTATTATGGGTCCTTGCTTTGATCCCAGCAAAAGCTGTGTATTCTGTTGCTAGGCAGAAAAAGTGCTATGGCATACAGTGTGATTAAGTCTCTTGGTTTTAATTGGGTTGTGTCATTGTAGGCTAAAGCACTACATCTATGATTATTGATTGGTACTGATGTTGAATCCAAATTCTATGTGTACTCTAGTACTACTTGAAGCTCTGGGCCTGTACAGCAAAGTATGGTGTATGTCTACATTGCTTGCATCCACTGTTTTGTGTGGTCCCTGTATTCATCACAGATTACGTTCCCCAAGATTAATATTTTGTAAGTACTGACACACAGTACTGTATAGTACACACGTAAAGCTTGTCTGGGTTGCCATACCTTTGTGTCTTGTAATTATGTCTGATGTGTGTGTGGTTATGTCTGTAACATGTCCTCTGTCATATGTGTGGTAAAACATATAACTGCGTATCTAGCAACATTTATAGTGGACTACAGCAGTATGCGACCTATATTCCCAATTGTGCACATATTTTGGCCACGGGTTTGCCATTAATGAGTTGTGTGGTATAATAGTAATACATTTACTGGACCTTACACTCATTGTGATGGATGACATATTTCTTTACACATCAGCTTTATGTATATTTGCTGTGGCTAGGTAGTGCATTGTGTTGCATACAGTGTGCCAGGTACTCTTGTATAGTCTTATATAGTGATTTTTATTTTGTTGCTGTGCAGAACATGATTCATTAGATAAAGTGAGCCAGGCACTTTCAAGCAGTTGTGGGGTGAGCAGTGATAAGTGGTAGTTAAAGTGTTTCACTCTCATTTAGCTAACAGGTTGCTATATATGGCAGTTCAGTGATATCTGTACTGTATAATGTTAAATGTGCCATATGACTTGCTCAGACATATTTTTTCTTTATATCTTCCAGGGATCATGGCACATCACAGAAATCCCAGCTATAGTAGTGCTGAAGATGAGATCATTACTAGCTGTATGATTCAGCACTACAGTCTAATGTTCTCACGAACCAGCCAGAACCAGCAGGAGCGTATTGCAATGTGGCAAGATGTTGTCCGGAGGGTCAATGAGGTAGGCCTGCATAACCGGACATATGAGCAGGTATGCCACCACTGCAGTGATCTACTCAGATATGTCCATCAGCATGCTTCTGATGTGTGGAGACAACAGCTTGCAACAGGAGGTGGTGTTAATATCCATCCCCCTCACCAGAGTGGAGGAGCTGCTCCTGAGCATCGTGGCACCTGCCCAACAACAACAGCAGCAGACATACACCATGATGGAGGTTGGAGCCACCCAGCAACCACACATGGAGCATGTAGGTAACATGGCATATCTGTAGACTACTGTTATCTGTATTGGTAGATCATGCATATGTGAGATGTGGATTGTGTAGTTAGAAGATGTGGAGCCTGTTGTTGTGCAATACTGATCATTTGGAACATAATCTATAGGCCTGTTAATGTAAACTGTTGTTCTACTGTAAGATTGCAAACACACAGTAGCAATGCCACAGTTGTGGCCACTGACAAACTGTCTCATCTCTATGTAGGTCCCCCTGGGGTGACATCAAGGCAGCAAGCAGATGCTGGCGAGTGTGTTCTACATTTATTATTGTAAATAAAAGTGCATGTCATAGTTAAGGTGTAGGCCATGTACACATGCAACACACCTACACATGATGCATGCTGTGCATGTTTGGTATAAGACCACGCACATCCCACTAATGTGATTAGCTGCCTCAAACACATGCAATACCCAGATCATCTCAAACAAATGTGGCTACACTGTAGTGACCATTGGATAGGCAAAGTTGATACTCAACATGCACATAACATACATAACTATGTCATACACAGAGCATTTTAACATGCTGCACATAAAGGATTCACAGACCCTCTGTAAAGACACACTCCAGTATCCAAAATCTCATCCACACATTACACATAATATACCTGAGGGGTAGAGGCCTATAATGGGGCATTTAAACACTCTGCATCACGCTACACATTCATGTCAGGGAATGCTCCTTATTGGCCTCCTTACAAACCCATGTAACAACTGGTTGTGAAATGGTGAATGTAGCCAAGGTAGTACAGTTCCAGTACAGCATGATTAGTGCTGGTTTGGGAAACATTTGTAGCCTTGAGTAACCACATGATGCTTCATGATGATGGCCTATGGTACTATACCCCATCCAGTTATTGTAACCACAGTACTACACATAGCTTTTATTGCTATACACCTCAATGTTGTGTGTGTGCAAACATATGCACCTCTAAACAATATGCATACCAGTCACCATTTGTGCAACTGACACATATATGCTTGGGATGTTATTGAGTAGCTAGGTCATATGACACACATTGGGTATGTGTGATGTTTAAATATGCAGTTGTGTTTTAGCATGCCATGTCATGGATGACACTGGCATGTCCACAATATGATCTACACTCACCATAACTACTGCACATTGAGTATGTGGACGAATGGTATTTCATCAATTATACATGCACCACTGATGATGTTGTGTGAATACTCATCATGCATGTGCTAAAACTGTGTCCACAACTGTTTCCTAAAGACACTGAGGCTGTAATCAGCATTGGATACCTATCTGACACACAGATACACATCCAGCCATGGTATGTAGACCTGTGAGTTATGGTGCACAGTACATTACAGAGTTTTGAATACTTGCACAGCAATGTTGTGTCCATGTATGCATTGCATTCCAGGGGGAGGCCAATCACCTAATAACAAAACACATGCATCAAAGCCATGTATAGTATTAGTAACAAGGACTGTCTACACTTACACTGCATGCTGTTGAGCAACACATGTCCTGCATGCTGACATGTGTGATATGACTGTTTTGCTTGTGATACTGTACCCCACCATCACCTGCTATTGTGTATGTTCTGAGATTGTTGCTGTTGTGTATGTGTGTGTGTCTGCTTTAGGGAGGAGTGCATGTGTGCATGTGCGCATGTGCATGCATGCATGTGCATGTGTGCATGTGTGCATGTGCATGTGCACATGTGTGCATGTGCGCATGTGCATGTGTGCATGTGTGCATGTGTTCATGTGCACATGTGTGCATGTATGCATGTGCGCGTGTGTGCATGTGTGCATGTGGTCTGACATCATATTCAGGTCTTAAAGTGTGTTTCCTGATTTCCTCTCACAGGTGCTGAGGTGGGGCTGGTTCAGTACAGCAGGTAACCTGATGTCACTGAGACAGACAGTGATCATGAGGATAGGTGTGTTGAGACACAGGCAGGCTTGTCAGGGTCTGTTGTTGGGCCACCAATTGACAGTACACAAGTCTTCACCCCATCCATGCACACAGTCATACTGCCTGTACATCCATCATCACCACTGCCCTTAGCTGAGGGACAGTGTACGGTTGGCACTGGCCAGGACAGTGTGGTATCTATGGCACATGTATCAGGACACAGCAGCCATAGCCAGATGTCTGGAACTGTACCATACAAGCAGATGTCTAGGGGTTCTCATCAGAGCACTGCTGGTCATCATACCCGTGGCAGACGTGCCACAACTCTTTCAACCACATGCATGTTCCAGGCTGTCATGGAGGCACAGGCACGAATGGAGCGGTACACCAGACAGGGACTAAGGGCACAGAGGGATCATAACACCTCTGCAAATGACAGTATCCATGACCTAGCAGGTGCCATATGTAATTACACTGAGGTCATTGATAGACATTGGGGTGAGATATTGGATGTCCTACACTATGTCATGTCCATGTGTCAGGACAGTGCGGGATGGTTAAGGCGTTGACGTGGACATATGCCAGCAACATCAGCAGCTGGAGGTCACAGTGGACATCCAGCAAGTCACAGCCGCTCCCATAGTGCCAGTACCAGCCCCAGCAATGTTGGGAGGGCTGTCCATAGACCATCCTAGAAGACCACATGCAAGTGACTCTGGCCAGTCCCAGCAGGGACCTGGATCCAGTGGACATATGTTAACTTCTGAGGATAGTACCCAGTCTGGATTAGTACATGATACTGTCTGTAGCACCCCTGCCAGGCACAGGTTCCGTATCCATGGCCAGAGATGGTGATCTGTAAAGCCTGCCAAGTACAGTCTGTAGCTGTCCTACAAATCCCCATATATGGCAACCACATGGTGGAACTGTGTGCATGCAGACACACACACATAAACCAGAAACCTAGGGCAAACACATACCCGCACATATTACATCAACATTGGCCCATAACAGTACTCATGGCCCTCACACACACACTCACACAGATATGTCGATTGTATGTCTCAGTTTAGGCCTCTGGCAAACCAACAGCACACCCTGTGCATATGATGAAACCTTTGCCACCTCCTGTCATCTGTAACATTGATGCAGGAATAAGCTAACATGGTGCTGATGCACAGGGTGACTTTGATAAAGTATAGCAATGGTTGAATGTGTAGCATGTTGTCAGCAGTGAAGTGTAATGATATCCTTGAAGGTGTAGCTGAGCAGGCATGATGCATTAAAGCTATAATTATCAGTGTTGCATTGTTTCCACCAGTGTTTATTCCAATTGTGTTTTGTTTGCCCATGTGCCACTTGGCTGATGTGTGTAGTTGTGTCAGCATGTGTTATACAGTGGACAGTAAGTGTGAGGTGTGTGCAGCACAGGTTTGCAGGTGTACATTTGTGAATATGGTGGAGGTGCACTGTCTGCATGTACGTGCATATTGGACACATGGGCAGGGTGACATGCCCTGTATTGGCTTGTGTTAACAGTCCATAGTTTCTATTGGTGGCCAGTGTGCATTGTACTACACACATTTTGGAACTTGAGTATGCATGTGTGTGTATGAAATGGGTTGACACTGTGCTGTGGGTGATGCTGTTGTTCCTATCTGTCATTGGTTTGCATTACTAAGGTTAACAGTGTCCCAGCTGCATAATCATGTATTAATGCACACTGTTCACCTACAGGGTTGCATTGACTGTGCTATCACAAACACAAGAAATTCTCACTTATACAGTAAAAGTGCATTAGTCTCATGGACCCCTGCCATAAACTAAATATATAATAGAAGGTGTGACGTTTTACCAAAAAAGAGTTACATACCAAGAAGGGATAACTTCTCCGGTTGGTATCATTTGGAAAATTCAATCCCTCAATAAACATACAAGGCAAGCTTCAAAATACAAAATGGCAAAGATTCCAAACCTGCAAACATCAAAAATCTGGACAAAGGCGATGAAAAATAGGTACAAATCTGTACACTGATTAACATACACTTTGCATACATAATTATGTAACCTCACCCACTCCAATGGAATTGTGGGATGCCAACTTATAAACGCAAACTTAACAGACAACTAAAATATGGCCCCAGAGTTCCTACTGCAACCATTCCAATGCCCCATTGCTTGGCTATTTTGCCTCATTTACCATAAACACTAATGTGCATACTGCTTTACTTCTACAATGATTTGGATTTTATTTTACATTTTATATCACAAAGATATCTGATAAACAAAGCAATAAAGTCCCACAATAAAAATAGACTTAGCATTAAAATTTCTGACTCTGCCCCTGAAACTCATTCTCTGAAACAGCATTAAAACCCACATCCAAAGAAAATCCATCTGGCCAAGATTACCTTTGGACTGTTTTCAAATCATACACATCTTGCACATGAAACATACACCTTCCTGACTGTATTAAATTATATTCCTTTTATAACACAGCACACTTGTTAGAAGAACATGTATTTTTTTGGAACATTTTTCCAGTATGAAATTAAACAAAATGAATGAACCAATAATGACAAAACTGCCCAATTCAGAACATTTCCATCATAAAAGTCTACTGAAACTTCTATAATCCACCAGTATCAGGTAATATGCACAATTTCTGAGGAAGTAAGAGCCAGCTAAGTAATTCCACAGTAAAGAGATCTGTAACTAATGAAGACGCTGCTAGCAAACAACTTTATATTTGTTTCATCTACAAGTAAAGTGCCTGTTGCCCATGAAGAATAAATTGCCTATGTTACATTAAGTAATAAACTAGTACTATTTCAATAGGGAATGGGTCGCAAACTGCTGACAGATTGATAGTTACTAGACATCTGCCAAAAGAGGGCATTCTCAGGACTGCAGCATCACTCCCTTTTAACTTGCACCATAGTACAGTATCAGCAATCCATCTACTTACTGTGGGAGTAGAACCCACAGCCTTTTGCATCAAAAGCAAGCACTCTACCTGCTGTGCTAAAAACAACACAAGCATACCTGGTATAAGCAGCATTAAACTTCTCTCTCCATGAAGACCTATGCAGCAAAAGAAATCTGTAAAAAGCCAAAAATTAATAGGGGGGGGGGCAAAGGCCCCAAAAATGCAGGGACTCATTTTAAACATTGTTTGTATAATCTTGGAAAGTTGGTAGAATACATTTTTTGTTGCCATGTCTTTCCTTAAAGATAGGAAGACAAATCTTAAATGGCTATCATTTAATGAATTTGCTAGATAACCGCAAATTTAAGAGGAACAGACCAAATGTTATACAAGCCAACACATGGTGGTATGGGTTGGGAATTCAGGCTCTTGCTCCTTGTACCTAAGGTACAGGGTTTGAGCTGGAGTAGCCCTAACCACCATGTATACATAACTGGGGCAATTTATAGACACACAGTCTAACTAAAGCAGCAGGAATAAATAGCACACAGTAACTAGGACAGCAGGAATAAACAGCAACAATAATTTGTTTCTAACTAGGGCAGCAACAGAAGCAATGATGTTTATTCACAACTAGGGCAACAAATAAATAGCAGTTGGGTGACTTACACACAGTTTGTTTCTAAGTGGGGCAGCAGAAATAACAGCAATAACATTTGTTCGTTTCAGCAGGATGACTTCCTATAAGGCTTGCACCTGTCACCCCTGGGATTCCGGATATTGGCTAAGGCTCTTGCCACCCCCATAGTGCCTTTTTTAGGCAGGGCTCAAATTCTAAACCTACCACCCTAGAAAACAAAAATGGGAAGAAACTGAGGGTAATGCTGCTCAATGCCAGAAGTCTAAATCTCAAAATGCACACACTCGAGGCCCTTCTCAGTATGGAGAACATCGATGTCTGTGCTGTAACTGAAACCTGGTTCAAGGCTCCTGAGAGCACCCTGGCACTATTAGGTTTTACCTCATATCATGCTCTGGCCCCAAACGCGGACCACACCACAAAAGGAGGGTGTATCCATATTCATAAAGGATACCCACACCTCCAGGTTGGTGGCAACGCATCAAGCTTCGAAACCATCCAGGTGCAACTAACCATAGACAAAACTGCTCTACAAATTGTAGCATGCTACAGGCCACCCTCTCAAACTCAGGAACCCCACACAGCCTTCCTGAAGACACTGGAGGGTATAAATGTATCTCCAAACACCATCATATTGGGTGACTTCAACTACCCAAATATAGACTGGGAACATTACTCAAGCCCTAACTTTCTAGCCCAACAGTTCCTGGCATTCATAAATTCAAATGCCATGGAACAGCTAGTCACTGTTCCCACGAGAGGAGAAAATATACTAGATCTCATTATCACAAACATGGGGACAAAATGCTCCACACCAGAAGTATATCCCTCATTGGTGAGATCTAATCATAAACTAATCTCAATGGAAATCCACATCCCACCCCCACCCCAAACAAAAAAGACCACAGTGAAGAACTTCTCTAAAGCAAACTTCACACTACTCAAGACTGGTGTGGTATCCTTCAAGGCCCCTGAGCCAGTGGAAACCACAACCCAAGCTGCGGAAGCCCTTACAAATGCCTTCTATGAACACCTCCAGGACTGCATGGATCAGGCAATCCCAAATAAAACCAAGACTCTTTCCACAAAGGGCAAACGTCCAGTCTGGTGGACCCCAGCCATTAACAAACTTTACAATAAGAGGAGAAAGCTATTACATGATAGAACAAAATCCATAAAAAGGAAGTCACCCCTGATCATTATTAGTAAAAAAATATGAGCACTCATAAAATCAACTAAGGCCAATTTTGAGAGAAAAATTGCCATGGATTCAAAGAACAAACATAAGGCCTTTTTCAGCTATGTTAGGAACCTGGGTGGAAACTCCCAGATATGCTCAGAATTAGTCCAAAATGATACAAAAATCACTGAACCCACAGACATTGCCAACATACTGGCAGACAGGTTCAGTGCAAACTTCACCCTCCTCTCCCCCCCTAAAGGAGAGATAACTATCCCAGCGGAGTGTAGCCTCCCAGACATCTCAAATGCGCAGGTGAAAGCTGCTTTCTCTAAAGCTAAAAACACAGCATCAATGGGACCGGATGGTGTCCCCGGCTGTGTGCTACACGAGCTAAATGAGGAATTAAACCCGCACATAAGGCAGCTGTTTAATCACAGGCTTACCACAGGATACGTGCCCAAGGAGTGGCGTACGGCAACTGTGGTCCCACTCCACAAAGGCGGTGCCTCTACGGACCCTGGTAATTACCGCCCCATAAGCTTAACAAGTCTAGTCTGCAAAGCTATGGAGAGGATCATAATGGAGCTCATAAACAAAGATATAGGGGACTTGCAGACATTGGACCCAACCCAGTTTGGCTTCAAGGGCAGATCGTGCCTTTTGAACTTGGTCGACTTCTTGAAACAGTCACCAAGGCCATTGATGAGGAAAGGCAGTCCATACATCCTACCTTGACCTTGCAAGGCTTTCGACACAATACCCCACTCGGGTATTGTAGAAAAACTTACCAGCTTAAATGTAAACCCATATGTCACAAGATGGGTTGCAAACTGGCTTAAGGACAGAACCCACAGGGTTAGAGTTGCTGGCGCTATGTCAGACTCCAAGCCGGTCACAAGTGGTGTCCCACAGGGCTCGGTCCTTGGCCCCTATTGTTCGGCATCTACTTCTCAGAAGTACAGGCCAACATGGGAGGACTTTGGCTGACAAAGTTTGCAGACGACTGCAAACTGAGCGCCATAGTGGAAAGTGCATCGGACATGGATATCCTTCAGAAGGGACTCACGGAAACAGATAGCTGTTGCCAGAGCCATGGCCTGAAGTTAAACGCCAAAAAATGTATAGTCATACCCTTCGGGAAAAACAAGGTAACCCCACGCTACCATATAGGTGGCAATCCACTAAGCACAGAAGAGGTTATCAGGGACCTGGGGACCCAGGTTGACAGTGGCCTTTCTTTTGACACTCACATTGCTAAAGTGGTTAGAAAGACCTTCTACATTGCCCACCTGATCATGAAGGGATTCACATCCAGATCTAGTGAGGTCATTGTTCCCCTGTACTCTTCACTTATCAGACCAATGATCGAGTACAATGCCCCATTCGGGATGTATCTCACCCGACATCTGCAGCAATTGGACAGACCCCAAAAGTTCCTCACCAAAAGGATAAAGGGACTCCAAAATCTGTCATATGCTGCCAGATTGAAGAAACACCAGCTCTATTCAGTCGCATACTGTCTGCTCAGAGGTGACATGTGCCTGACATACAAGGCCATGTCCAACCCGGAATTAATGGACATGCTCCACCTCAAAAAATCCAAATCTACCAAAACCACTAGAGCAAGTGACTTAAACCTTAGCACGGATATAAATAGGACATGCTGGAGGGATAGATTTATCACTCAGAGACTCCCTGTGCTGTGGAATAGAATCCCGGTCCATGTGAGGCAGAGCACCTCGCTGGCTCTGTTCAAGAGAAATCTTGACCTGTGGATGGGAGATCGTAGGTTTACCCCGGGAATCATCTCTGTGTCACTGCTGGACAGAGGCACAACAAACTAATGGGCACAGTATTTTTTCATATAGGGAGTGGCATAAGCCACAAAACTTTGGGCTAGGCTTATAAATGCCTTAGGGCAGATAGCCTAGTATAAACCTATGAAACTATGAACTAACTAGTAACAGCAATAACGTTTGTTCGTTTCAGCAGGATGACTTACTATAAACACAACTAATTAATAACAGCAATAACGTTCATTCGTTTCAGCAGCAGGATGACTTACTATAAGCACAACTAGCTCCGGTACAGCAGCAAATGGATTTAAACTGCAATACAGTTTACACCCCTTTAATGGCAGAGCTTTATGTTTAAAGATTTATTGTTTAAAGATTTCCGGGATGTAAGACTTTATGCACACTCCTTAAAGTAGACACCGCTTAAAAACAGACAACAGATTGCTGCTTAAATAGATTCCACTGTCCACACACACAAATAGCGGCTTCTTAAGGAGCAGAATTTTTTGCACCTGAGCCTCCTCTACTATTCACAAAGGAGCGGACTGCAGCAATAATCTGAGCATACACTTGTTGTGCCTGGGTAGCTAGTTAGGTACTAAAAAAAGTTATATAATGAGTCGGTCTACTAATGCAGCTAACAAACAATAAAACATTCTCAGGACACAGAACTGCTTTCAAAATATGATAGTCCATGCACTATGAAGACCGAGAAAAAAGTACTGCAGCTTAATCAACAATATTAGTTCTTAAGGCTGTTGGATACAATTACGCGGTAATAGCTATTACTGTCTGCAAGTCTTCAAACACATCAGTTATCCCTTAGGTGATAGGCCCTAACAACGTCCTGCCATTTTATTTTCTTGCACCTCAGTAGTTAGTTGCTAAAAGAAGGTGTATGATGGGTCAGTGCTAGCTCAAACGTCACATATCTGTCCTCCACTTCTTACTTTACTGGAAGCTTCTGTAAGCTATCAAAACTCTCAATAAGAAAGGTCACCAGTCACAGTAGTGAGCAAGCCCCCCCCCCCCATTAACATCAGTTGTAGAGACGTTCATACTGTATTGACCTAAGCACCCAGTTTCCAGATTTTAGGAATACCGGTTATCTTCAACAGAACATAAACGTTATTGCTCTATAACGCAACCCCCGCCAAAACAGTAAATCTGCTGGTGAAACAAGAGGATTAGTGCAGCAACTCTTGTTCTAAGACATGCAGCTCAAAGATTCTTGGCACTACTACACATGATTTTTTTTTTCTCTTACCTGAGTTGAAGACCCAGCCCTGCCGCATGGAGTTGGTGCTGGGCAGACAGACAGCAAAACTTTTAAAAATGCTGAACTCAAGCTATATTCCCTTCAAACAGTTAAATAAAGCTGATGTCATTCACGCACGCCCCCTGTAGGGTGCTGATGCGTGGTGACGTCAGCCAGAAATTTAAAGTTGTGATAAAATTAATAAATAAATGAAAAAAAAGTCAGGAATTAAAGGGGCCACTCGGAAATTCGGGGCACCCCATTATTTTGCCCTCAAAACCGGTAAATACCGAGGAATTCGGTATGGTTGAGAGGTCTGCCTTTATTGTTGTTCATAATCTACAGGGGAAATCTCAGATTGGGTCACAGTTAATGTAAATGATCACAAAGCACACTTATTTGACTGACATTACCAATTCCTTGTCAGACAGTTTGAATGCGGATTTCACCACCCTGTCGCTATACAAGGGCCACATTTCCAGACCTGCAGAACGTAATACCTGATGATTCACAGACACTCTAGTTAGAACATCTCTTTAACAAGGTCCACACCACAGTGGCAATGGTACTGGACAGTGTCCCTGGCTGTGTCATACACAAGCTGACATATGAAGTCACCACTCACCTAAACACTCTGTCCAGATGGAGCCTCTATACAGGTTACATACATGTGGAATGACATACGGTCATGGTGTTCACAGTCCACAAGGGTTGAGCTACAATGTCTTCTTCTCCTTTTGGTTGCTCCCATTAGGGGTTGCCACAGTACATAATCTGTTTCCATGTCTTCCTGCCCTCTGCATCTTGCACTGTCACACCATCCACCTGCATGTCCTCTCTCACCACAGCCATAAACCTCATCTTAGGCATTCCTTTTTTCCTGTTACCTGGTGGCTTCATCCTTAGCATCTATTTCACAATATACTCTACATCCCTTCTCAGCACATGTACAAACCAACTTAATCCTGCCTATCTGGCATGGTCTACTAACCTTCAAACCTGGCCTGACCCTCTAATATACTTATTCTTAAACCTGTCCACCCTCGTCACACCCAGTGCAAATGTTAACATAAATTGATGAAGGTTAGAACTGCAACAGGTCCTGGAAACTCTCACCCTATAAGCCCCAGACCAATGTCATCTGGAAGGCTATGGAGCACAGCATTATGGAACTCATTAACAGAGACATTATGAACCTGCAAACACTGCACCATATCCACTTAGATTCTCTAAAGGCCAGATCATGGCTCCTACACCTTGTAGACTTCAAGCCAGTCAACAAGGCTATAGGTGAGGGAGGGGAGGTCAACACAGCCAAGCTATAGCTCACCAGCAAATCATACCCATCCCACATACTGGTATTAGACATAACCTTAACAGACTGACCATAAACGATTGTTAGATGATGGCTTGACAACTGAAGCACAGATGTAGGACACAGTAACATTTGCAGCCTCCATGTACTATTCTATGCCAGTAACAAGTGGTATTCACCTGTACTCAGTCCTGGGACCACTCCTGTTTGGCATATAGCTTTCTTAGGTACAAGCAAGCACAGTAGGGATATGTCTGCCCACGTCTGATGAAAATGCATACTGTGGGCTATACTTTATTTTCCAGATGACACACACATCCTCCAAAAGGGTATCATACAGATAGATACCTGGTGTCAAACTCATGCTGTAAAGCTATAAGCCTAAGAAAGCATAGTTATCCACTTTTAGGAAAGAAAGTATCCCCAGAGTACCACATGGGTAGTAGCCCCCAAAATGTGGAACAGGTACGAATGTATACATAGAGCCATGTGTTAAGTCATCTCTCCTTTGATAATCACATTACCAAAGGGTTTTGGAAAGCAGCACATAAGCAATACAGGGTTTGCATGCAGATCCACAGAAGTTGTTGTACACCTATAATGATTAGTCATCTTTGCCAGACTTTGCTTGCTTTGGAACAGGTTTCAAATATACTTGAAGCATAAACCCTCACTCACACTCTTCAACAGAAACCGTGATGAGTGGATGTGAAACAGAAGCCATAGCCCAGGGATCACTGCAGTGGCTAAGCTTGTCACCAGCATACAGAAGTGACCTAAGGTCTGGAAAGCGCCAGCATGCTCTGGCAAAGATAACACATGCATTCATGGAGAAAGCAGAGTACCCACCTATGAAATACTTGAGGTCACATGTATGTATATGGATTTGCCCCACAGCTATCTTACATGTGTAATGCACATATAGTTGTCATTGTGATATGTCATACACTATAAAAATCAAAACCCACTCCAAATTGGCCAACAGTGTCACACACCTGGAGCACAGACACAGTCAGCATGTGCAAGATTCAAACTCTTTCCTACCTACATTATGATACTACAGCAGTAGGCATTTACACAACATGCTATACACATTACTGGGATTTCACTTTTCCACAGGTATATTTGTAGGATGGTGACATCATCGGACTTGACAAAGATGAGTATACCACTTTTAAGGTGTTTGAGTACTCTCCAAAAAGGTTGCTCCTCCCCAGGAAGACACACATACACATAGTTGGTAAGTACAGGATTCAAACCCCTACCTTACTACATTTTGATACTACAGCAGTATGCATTTACACAACACACTATACACATTACTGGGACTTCACCTTTCCACAGGTATATTTGTAGGATGGTGACATCATCGGACTTGACAAAGATGAGTATACCACTTTTAAGGTGTTTGAGTACTCTCCAAAAAGGTTGCTCCTCCCCAGGAAGACACACATACACATAGTTGGTAAGTACAGGATTCAAACCCCTACCTTACTACATTTTGATACTACAGCAGTATGCATTTACACAACACACTATACACATTACTGGGATTTCACCTTTCCACAGGTATATTTGTAGGATGGTGACATCATCGGACTTGACAAAGATGAGTATACCAATTTTAAGGTGTTTGAGTAGTCTCTAAAAAGGTTGCTTCTCCCCAGGGAGACACACACAGTTGGCAAGTGCGGTGTTCTTAATCCAAACTAAGTACATCTTTACACTTCAGCAAGCAATATGGAGTTACAGGGTGCAATACAGACATTACTTGCTGACAGTTTGCACAAAGTTTTTTTTCACATTTGCTAACCTCAGCAGGCTTATCATACTAGGTGTATTGTGAGTGTATTGTATACATAGGCCATGACCATATCATATATGCTCCAAATCCAGCTCCAGACAAGTGACAAGTGGAGTACCTCAGGGTTCAGTCCTGGGGCCGCTCTTGTTTGGCATCTACTTCTCTGAAGTACAGGTCAACACTAAGGGACTCTGGCTAACAAAGTTTGCAGATGACTGCAAACTGGGAGCCATTATTGAATCCCCAAATGATGTGGATACTCTACAAAAGGGCCTTACAGAAACAGATGCTTGGTGCCAGAGCCATGGGCTCAAGCTCAATGCCAAGAAATGTATTGTTATCCCCTTTGGGAAAAACATGTATCCATGAATTACCATATAGGTGGCAGTACACTAAACACAGAAAGTGTGATAAGAGACTTAGGGACACAGGTGGACAGTGGTCTCACCTTCGATAACCACATCGCCACAACAGTCAGGAAATCCTTCTATGTGGCACACCTCATCACAAAGGGCTTTTCATCCAGAAAAAAGGAGGTCATTGTCCCACTGTACTCATCCCTCATTAGACCCATTATAGAATACAACGCCCATTTGGTATGTACCTCTCAAGACATCTGCAACAACTGGAAAGGCCTCAGAAATACCTCACTAAAAGAATCACAGGCCTAAAGCAGATGCCCTACGCTGACCGCCTTAAAAAACTCCAGCTATACTCTGTGGCATATCGTCTACTCAGAGGTGCTCTCTGCTTAACATACAAGGCCATGTCAAACCCAGAGCTGTTGGACATGCTACACTTAAAGAAATCCCAATCCCTCAGAGCTACACGCTCCAGGGATCTAAACCTTGTCATCACAATAAACAAAACATGCTGGAGGGATAGGTTCCTGACCCAGAGACTCCCCAGACTCTGGAATAGTTTGCCCATACACGTCAAGCAGAGTGCCTCTTTGGACCTCTTCAAGAGGAACCTTGACGTTTGGATGGGAGAAAGGAAATTCATCCCAGGGATCACGTCAGTCGCCCTGCTAGACAGGGGTCCAGGAAAGTAAATAATGTGGGAAGAAATAGCCAGGGAATTGTTATGGCTAGGCTTGTATAGGCCCTAGGGCTGATAGCCTAGTACCAACCTATGAACCTATGAACCTATATGGATTGATGCACCACATGCTGGCACACACAGGGCAAACTTTGAGTAACATCTTACCTTCACCTACATGATACTGCAATATAACAGAAAGATGATAAACTTCAACAACTGGCTGAGCTTCTGGTGTCATTCAAAGGGGATCCTGTCTCTGTCTGCCTGTGATGACATGATAGAAAAACCTTGTTGCTTCACTACAGATCGTTTGCACCTGTCACCCCTATGTTTCTGAATACTGGCCAAGGCTTGTGCTGTCCCTATATTACCTTTTTTAGGCAAGGCTCAAAGGTTCATAGGTTCATAGATAGGTACTAGTCTATCGGCCCTGGGGCCTATACAAGGCCAGCCAAAAATGTACCCTGGCTTTTGCCACCCAAGAAATTTATTTTCCTGTGCCACTGTCATGCAGAGACACAGAAGTGATCCCCAGGGTGAATTTCTATTTCCCTTCCAATAATCAAGATTTTCCTTGAAGAGTGCTAATGAGGAGCTTTGATTGATATAGATAGGTAGTTTATTCTGGAGTATGTGAAGTCTGTGGGACAGGAATCTATTCCTCTGGCATGTTCTGTTTATTGTGATGACAAGATTTAGGTCCCTAGAGCATGTAGGTTCATAGGTTCATAGGTAGGTACTAGACTATCTGCCCAAGGGCATTTATAAGCCTAGCCAGAATGTGTTGGCTTTCACCTCCCTTTTAAATTAGTTTCCTGGGCCTCTGTCTAGCAGGGCCACTGAAGTGATCCCAGGGGTAATTTTACAATTTCCCATCCACTCATCAAGATTCCTCTTGAAGAGAGTCTGCAAGGGGCTCTGCCTAGCATCAACTGGGATTCTATTCCAGAGTGAGGGAAGTCTCTGGGACAGGAATCTATCCTTCCAGCACATCCTGTTTATTGCTTTGCTGAGGTTTAATTCACTGGAGCATGTGGCTCTTAGAGATTTGTTTTTCTTGAGGTGGAGCATGTCCATTAATTCCAGGTTGGGCATGGCCTTATACATCAAGCATACATCTGAGCAAGCAGTAAGCAACCGAGTAGAGCTGGAGTTTCTTTACTCGAGCTGCATAGGGCATCTCTTTGAGGCCCATGATCCTCTTGGTGAAGTACTTCTGTGGTCTTACCAGCTGTTGCATGTGCTAATTAAGGTACATACCAAATGGGGCATTGTACTCTATTATGGGCCAAATGAGTGATGAGTAGAGGGGCACAATGACCTCTCTTGATCTAGAGGTGAACCCTTTCATGATTAGGTGGGCTACATAGAAGGAATAACTAACCACTTTGCCAATATAATTATCAAAGGAGAGGTTACTATCTACCTGGGTCCCCAGGTCCCTAATTACATTTTCTGTACCTAGTGGATTACCACCTATGTGGTAATTTGTGGGCATTTTGTTTTTCCAAAGGGGATGACTATGTATTTTTTGCCATTCAGCTTGAGGCCATGGTTTTGACACTAGGTATCTGTCTCTGTAAGACCTTTCTGGAGGATGTCTGTGTCAGCCAGAGAGTCGATTATGGCCCCCAGTTTACAGTCATCTGGGAACTTGGTCAGCCATTGTCCTCCTGTGCTTGCCTGTACCTCAGAGATGCATATACTGAACAGGAGGGGTCCCAGGACCGAGACCTGTGGGATGCCACTTATGACTGGTTTAGAGTTGGACATGGCACCTGCAACTCTGACCATGTGTGTTCTATCCTTGAGCCAGTTGGCCACCCATCTCATGATATAGGGGTTAATGTTCAAGCTGGTAAGCTTGTCTATGATGCCAGAGTGAGGAATGGTGTCAAAGGCCTTAGTGAGGTCCAGGTAGGCTGTGTGGACTACCTTCCCTTCATCTATGGCCTTGGTAACTGTTTCAAAGAAGTCAACTAGGTGTAGGAGGCAGGATCTGCCTTTAACAAAAGCCAAATTGGGTAGGGTCCAGTATCTGGAGGTTCCCAATGTCTCTGTTTATGAGTTCCATGATAATTTGCTCCATAGCTTTGCAGACCAGGCTGGTCAGGCTTATAGGGCGATAGTTCCCAGGTTCTGTTGTGGCACCACCTTTGTGGTGCGGGATGACTGTTTCTTTGGGTATATAGCCTGTGGTAAGGTTGAGTCTGAACAGTGAATGTAGGTGAGGGTTTAGTTCCTTTTAGAGCTCACGTAAGATGAAGCCTGGGACACCATCCAGTCCCATTGATGCTGTGTTCTTAGCTTTGGAGAGGGCTGTTTTTACCTGCATGTCCATGAAGTCTGCGGCTCTGCATTCTTCTGGGATGGACATGGGCCCTTTTGGGGGTGAGGGGGGGGGTGAAGTTTGCACTGAACTTGTCCACCAGGATGTTGGCAATGTCAGTTGGTTCAGTGTATTTTTTGCCATTTTGCAATAGCTGAAAGCATATCTGAGAGTTGCCACCTAAATGTTTGATGTAGCTAAAGAAGGCTTTGTGGTTATCTTTAGATTCCTTGCCAATGTTTCTTTAGAAACTGGACTTGGATTATTTTATGAGTGATCATAGTTTCTTGCTAATAATGATCAGTGATGCCTTTCCTTTTTGGAATTTTGCTCTATCATGTGTTAATTTCCTCCTTCTATTGTATAGCTTATTTATGGGCAAGGACCACCAGATTGGTTTCTTCTTTTTGGAGGAGTGAGTCTTGGTTTTAATTGGGATGGCTCGATCCATGCATCCCTGTAGATGCTCATAGAATGCACTTGTAAAGGATTCTACAGATTGGATAGCATTATCCTGTAGCAAGGGGGCTTTGAAACTTTCCACTTCGGTCTTGAGAAGTGTGAAGTTTGCTTTTGAAAAATTTTTCATAGTGGTTTTGTTGACTGGGGGTGGGGGGGGTTGGGATGTGGATGTCCAGTGTGATTACTTCATGATCTGATATTACCAGCGTGGGGTTTACCTCTGGTGTGGAACACTGATCCCCCATGTTGGTGATGATCAGGTCCAGTATGTTGTCACCTCTAGTGGGCATGGTGACTAGCTGTTCCAGGCCGTTTGAGTTTATAAACTCTATGAAGCATTGGACAAAGGACTTTGTACTCGAGTAATTCTCCCAGTCATTGTTTGTGTAGTTGAAATCTCCTAATATCATGGTGTTTGGTAGGACCTTTATATTTCCCAGTGTTCTCAGGAATACTGAGTGAGGGTCCTGTGACAAGGTATGTGATCTATAGCAGGCTACGATCTGATAAGCAGCTTTGCCCAATGTTAGTTGCACTTGCATGGTCTCCAAGGCCTCGTGCTGTGCCACTAACCTGGAGTTGTGGGTATCCTTTATGAAAATGGATACACCCCCTCCTTTAGTATTTCAGTCTGGGTTTTGGGGCTGACAGTCGGAAGGATTGCGATTTCTTTAAGTGGAGCATGTCCAACATCTCTGTGTTTGACATAGCTTTGTATGTTAGGCAGAGATCACCTCTGAGTAGGTGATATGCAACAGAGTAAAGCTGTAGTGTTTTGAGACGGTCTGTGAATGGCATGTATTTGAGGCCACTAATCCTCTTTGTGAGGTATTTCTGCAGGCTTTCCAGTTGTTGTAGATGTATTGTGAGGTAGATAGCAAAAGGGGCATTGTACTCTATAATGGATCTAATGAGTGATGAGTAGAGGGGAAGAATGACCTCTTTTATTCTGCATGAGACACCTTTTGTGATAAGGTGTGTCACGTAGAAGGATTTCCTGACTACTGTGGTAATGTGATTATCAAAGGAGAGTCTACTGTCCACCTGTGTCCCAAGGTATCTTATCACACTTTCGGTGCTAAGTATACTACCACCTATGTTGTAGTTCATGGGTACAGTGTTTTTACCAAAGGGGATGACAATGCACTTTTTGGCATTGAGCTTGAGGCCATGGCTTTGACACCAGGCATCTGTCTCAGTGAGGCCCTTTTGTAGGATGTCCACATCATTAGTAGTCTCGATTATGGCTCCTAGTTTGCAGTCATCTGGGAACTTCATTAGCCAGAGACCTTTCTTGTGAACCTGTACTTCAGGGAAGTAGATGCCAAGCAGGACAGGACCCAGGACTGAACCCTGTGGTACTCCACTTGTCACTGGTCCAAAGTTGGACTTGGAGTCTGCTACTTTCACAGTGTGGGTTGTGTCAGTCAGCCAGTTGACAACCCATCTTGTGACAAAGGGATTTATACTTAGTTTAGTGGGTTTATCCATAATTCTAGAGTGGGAGATGGTGTCAAAAGCCATGGCAAGATTTAGATAGGCTGTGTGAACCACCTTACTCTTGTCTATGGCTTTGGTGACTGCTTCAAAGATGTCTATCAGGTTTAGGAGACATGATCTGCCTTTTACAAACCCAAAATGGTTGTGGTCCAGAGTTTGGAGATTACCAATGTATTTGTTTATAAGTTCCATGATGATACATTTCATGGCCTTGCAGACCAGGCTCATCAGGCTAATGGGGAGCTAGTTCCTGGGGTCCATGGTGGTTCCTCCCTTGTGTAGTTAGATAACCGTTGCTGTGCGCCATTCAGCAGGCACAAAGCCTGAGGTGAGGCTATGATTGAACATGGTATGTAGGTGTGGTGCCAGTTCATTCTGTAGTTCGTGTAGACCACAGCCTGGGATGTAATCTGGTCCCATGGATGCTGTGTTCCTGGCTTTGGAGAGTGGTTTTTACCTGTGCAGCCATGATAACAGCAACTTTGCATTATTCGGGTATAGAGATGTGCTCTTTCATGGGTGAGAGGGGGTAAAGTTAGCACTGATCCTATCTGCCAGGCTGTTGGCAATATCAGTTGGGTCTGTATATTTAGTGCCATAGTGCTGTAACTCAGAGCAGATCTGAGTGTTGCCATTGAGATTCTTGACATATCTATAGAATGCTTTGTGGTTGTCTTTAGAATTAGTGTCGACTTTGTTTTCGTAACTAGCTTTGGAGGATTTTATCAGGGATTACAGCTTTTTCCTGAAGCTGAACAGGGAGCTCCTCCACTCATGGGATTTTTCCCTCTTTTGCAACAGTTTCTTCCTTCTGTTGTGCAGTTTGTTTATGGCGGGGGACCACCAGATTGGCTTCCTTTTCTTGGAGGATAGCGTCTTGGTTCTGTTTGGGATAGCACGATGTATACACTCATGTAAGTGCTTATAAAGTGCAATTGTGAAGGATTCAGTAGTCTTAACAGTATTGTCCATCTGCATGGGTGTCCTGAAGTTCAGCACTTCTGTCTTAAGAAGCATGAAGTTGGCTTTGGAGACATTTTTAACATGGTTTCCTTAATGGGGGTGAGTCCAGAATGTGGATATGTAGGGTAATTAGCTTATGGTCAGATGGGACCAATGAGCCATTGACTTCAGGTGTGGAACAACGGTCACTCAGGACAAACCAAACCCCATAACCAACACAAATAACCACAGAGTTAGCTAAATGCTACTCATTGCCAGAAGTCTCAGCCTCCAGATGCACACACTCAAGGCACATCTCAGTATGGAGAATATTGATATCTGTGCAGTAACAGAAACCTAGTTCAAGGCTCCAGAGAGCACATCAGCACTACCAGGATACTACTCATTCCATACCTTCCAGCATCAGGACCTGGATCATAGCACATAGGGTGGGGCTGTATCCATATTCATCAAGGATACCTACACCTTTCTCTACGTGCTCTGTACAGGATATGTCCCCATAGAATGTTGCACAGCAACATTCTTCACACTCCATAGGGGTGGGACCACAAAAACCCCTTAGCATTCATGCTCTATGAGCCTGACGAGTCTGCACTTTAAGGCAATGGAGCCAATCATAATGGAAGTCAACAATAAAGAGATTGTGAACCTTCACACAGTTGAGCACACCCAGTTTGGCTTCATCATATGCAGATCACACCTCCTGAACTGGGTGGATTTCTTTGAGACCGTTACCCAGGCTACAGATGATTGAAATGAGCTCAACACAGTCTACCTATACCTCATTACAGCCTTTGACACCATTCCCCAGTCAAGTATCACAGATGGACTTACCATCCTGGGCATTAATCCATACATCACAAGATGGATTGCAAACTGGCTAACAGATAGATTCCACAAACTAAGAGTTGCTGGCTACATGTCAGACTCTACACCGGTAACAATTGCTGGCCCCCAGGGTTCAGTCCTGGGGTCCCTCCTGTTTGGTATAGACTTCTTAAATGTACATGCCAACACAGGAGGGCTGGGGTTGACTAAGTTTGCTGGGAACTGTAAAGTGTTTGCCATAATAGATTCCCCGGATGACACAAATATTCTCCAGAAGGGACTCTATGAGACAGATGTGAGGTGTCAAAATCATGGCCTCAAGCTCATTGTGGAGGAATGCATAGTGATCCCCTTTCGTGAAAACAAAGTACACACAAACTACCACATAGATGTTACCCCCTTAAAACTGACAAGGTAATAAGGGATCTGGGGACACAAGTAGATAGTCATCTTTTCTTTGACAACCATGTTGCCAAAGTGATTGGGAAATCCTAAGTGGCCCATCTAATCAACAAAGGGTTTGCATCAGGATCCGTAGTGGTGGCCCTCTACTCTTAAGTCATCAGACCCATTATTGAGTACAATGCACCATTTTGGATGTACTCAACTACGCATATCCAGCAGCTGTAGAGACCACAGAGGTACCTCATCAAGAGGATTACTGACCTCAAACAGTTGTGTTATGCAACACAACTGGTAAAACTAAATCTGTTCTTCATTGCGTACCACCTACTCAGAGGCATACTCTGCCTAACATACAGATCCATGTCCAAAACATAACTGCTGAGCATGCTCCATCTACAGATAACAAAATTGAGTCGCCCTACACTCCAGGGATATGAACCTCATCACAACAATGAATACAGCATGCTGGTGGTATAGAGTACCATTCCCAGACACTTGCCTTACTGTGGAACAGAGTCTCAATGTACATCAGACAGAGCCCCCTCGCTGACACTCTTCAATAGGAACCTTGATGAGTGGATGGGAAACAGGCAATTCACGCCAGGCATCACATCAGCAGCCCCACTAGAAAGGGGCTTAGGGTACTAACTATTAGAATGAGGGCTTGGGAGACTACCCAATGGGGTGGTGAAAGCTGCACAACTTGCCTAGGCTAACATATGCCTTATTGAGGATAGGTTCATAGGTATGTAGTAGACTATGTGACAGGTACATGTCTACAGATAGTAGATATGTACTTCATTGTACCGTCATGTTGTACAGCAGGCACATGGGCCACATACACTGTAATGCTTACAGATACTGGTGGCTGTTATGTACACTGGGTGAGATGTGCACTTCATGTCTTTTGTGCCATTGGGATGTGTGCTGGGTGTGACAGTCCTGGATGGCTCCCTGTCGTGGTCACTCTCTTACACACATCTCTGCCCATCCATCTTTGGCTTATTATACTGTGTTCCCCCTACATATATATATAGGTAGGTAATAGGCTATCTGCCTGAAGGCATATATTAGTATGGCCAGAGTGTGCAGCTATCACCACCCATGGAGTTAGTTCCCTAGGCCTCTGTGTAGTAGAGCTGATGAAGTCATCCATTGTGTGTCAGTTCAGTTTCACATACACTCATCAAGGCTCCTCTGGAAGAGTGTCAGTGAGGGAATCAGCTTAATGTAGGTTGGGAGGGAGCCTGTTCCAAAGAAAGGGAAGTCTGTGAGTTATTAATGTATCTCTCCAACATGTTCTATTTATTGTTGTGATGATGATATCCTCAGAGCATGTAGTACAGTGAGCTTGGGGTTACTTCAGATAGCACATGTACATCCATTCTGCATTGGACATGGACCTGTCTGTTGGGCAGAGATCACCTGAGTAGACAGTATGCAACAGAGTACAGACTGAGTTAAATTCAGTCTTGTTGCATGAGGCAACTGTTTGAGGCCAGTAATGCTCTTGTTGAGGTACATCAGTGGTCTTTTCAGCTGCTGAAGGTGCCTAGTCAGATTCATCGCAAGTGTGTTGTAGTACTCTATGATGCGTCTGATGACTGATGATGGCATGATACAGCACTTGTTTGCGTTTGTCTACATTTGTCCTGCTGGCTGTGACTGTTAGGTATGTGACCCCCCCAACTGGTATGTGTGAGTGAGTTAAGTTGTGTCTGTGCCAGTGAAATGTTGTCATGGCTTAGTGGTTCAGTACTGTGACTATAGTGCACAGTAACCTGAGTTCGAGCCCTGTCACTGCTTTTTATTTTCCTGCTGGGAAGACCAGACTGCTTAGGGAACAGTAAAGCAGGTGTGAGTATGTTTACCTGACTTTGCTCAACTTTGCCCGACCTTGCCCGACTTTGCCTGACTTTGCCCAACACTGCCCAACGTTGCCCGACATTGCGCTGGTTAGCGTGGTGTGCAGCTATGCGCAATTGTATTTAAATATGCTCAATACTGATAAAATGTGCTTAGCAGTGCTTTATATTGCTTAAAATAGGGCACTCATGCCTCAGGTGGTGCTCCAGGGCTGCCTATTTTGGATGCACATATTACACTCCCTATACATGTTTGAAAACAGGTAGTGTCAAGTTAGGCATCCCTTTTACTGTATGTGCGAATCAGAGAGAGGTGTCATTTCCAGGGTTCCTACTGAGTCAGTGTATGTGCTATGCATTGCCTCTTTGCCAAGGCCAGGGCATACTGGGCATGCCTCCTTCTGCCTACTGGGGAAGGCTCAGGTTGTTCCTCCTCCGAGTCACACTGTGCCTGTCCAGGCCATGGCAATGGTGGGGGGGCTGTTTGGAATTGGGGAAATATATGTGCTCACCGACATGTGCTGACATGGCATCCAGGAACTGGTGCAGTACCCTGGATGTTGATGCCTGTGAAATCCCCATCATATCACCAGATGGTGTCTGGAAGATACCTGTAACTAGTATTCTTAGGCCAACACATACCTTGGTATCCACTGGGATGGGTTCCCCTCTGTTGGGTCTATGTGTGAGGTGTGGCAGGCACAGCTCAACAATTTGCTGCAGGAGGTTTCTGTCCACCCTATAGCGCTCCACTATCTCCAGCTCATTTAGCTCCTGGTAGGTTACCCTGGGTCTGTACACTCTTCTCCTTCTCCTCACTGTGGGTTGCTCAGCAGCATTCACAACATTACCACCCTCAGCACCTTGCACATGTTGGTTTATGATAGCAAGAGTAGCCCCTAACATTTTGTCTGACTTTAATGTTTTTAAGCTTTCCCTCTTTGTATACTGCAGTGTTGCAGAGTTCTTGGGAAAAAACATGGAAGAATGCTGTTTGCAGAGTTTAAAGTGCTGGGCTGGGCTAGTGTGCTGCCTGTGTAATTGGCTGATTCTGATATATTTCACCTGGCAGCCCTGCTAGTTCTCCTTGGTTAACTTCCTACTACTTCTTTTCCTTCCTTTTCCCTTTCTGTTTCCGCCCAGGGAAGCGTCGCGCAAACAAGCGCAAACACGCGCAAACGGGCGCACATGTGCACACACGCTGTGTGCCCATTTGCAAGAAATTTCAGATATTTTCATGGCGTACACCTTTGGTTTCTGGTTTTCAAAAAGGACAACTGTAGACATGCCTCTTGCAATCCTGAGCAACTCAGGGCAAACACAGGACACTGTGCTCCAATAAGCATACAGCCTTTCTGACATACTCCCTCATGATGTCACCTATCTTCTACTCTACTACTGACCTACTCCTACACTTACACTCTTGGGACATGGCTCACATGCTGGGGAAAATTGGGATTTACTATCCTTATCCTCATTTGCATAGGATTGCCTACTAATGCTTGGTTACATCTCTCACACTGAGCTTCCCCCCTTAGCAACCAGTACTCAGAGGCCATGTTGTCTTCAGCCTGCCATTCACCTGCATGACAGGATAAGCTTTTTAGTGAAAATTATTATTTCTGGCTATTTTTAAATTATTTATTTATTTTTTTTTTTAAGTGCCGCACGTTTGCGTGGCGCTGCGCTATGCTTAAACATCATAGATCTGGGAAAAAAATTAGATTTTAATAATTTTAAACATTTAAAAATGCCAATGGCCTTATATTTGGCCATTGGCATGCTTCCTCCACTGGATGCATCCTTTATTTGGAGCTGTCATAGCTCCATTTAGCAATTTGCAGAACGATACTCCGTTACCAACAGAGTACATTTCTACAAATAACACTACTCTTCCACGGACAGGTTAGTGTTTCCTGGATTGCAAATTTACCTCATTTGCATAGCTTTCAGCAGCAAATGAGGTAATTTGCATACCATGACTCTGTCCGTTCAAGAGTAGCTTTAGAAGCTCTCATGCACGCCCCTGCCGGCTGTTGCTGGATCGCTCGGCAGACATATTGGCTGTCTGATATCTTACTCTACTCTACAACTCCGTGCAAGCTTTCGTAAATCCGGCCCACATTGTTTATACCTTGTATTAAAAACAAAATGTTTTTTCTATTACCAAATTAAATTGCTAGCACACATTGGGACCTACACAGGCCCCATGGCTACTCCCCTTAACTTATTATAATATTCCCTCTCAAAATGCAGAAAGGTATTAAACAAAATTGCATAAAATGTTGAGTGAAATTAGGTCTATGTTAGACAAACTGGGACAAGTTAATAATGCTTTTTTAAACCAAACCAATAAGAAATTATAGTGAACAAATCCCTCTTGTCTGCTGTAATAAGTGACAGATTATTCAGAATGGTGAAGGCAACCTAAAAATGCCATGTGTCATTCAAAATTCAAGAATAAGTGTAAAAGTACTTTTAAGTTAGTGTCAATAAAATTACTAATGGTTTAGTCTTTGAGCCAGATGTGATACAGTAGCCAAACTGGGTGATTGTGAACATCTTTGTGACACAATATACAAACATGGTAATTGTGAACATCCTTATGGGTTTTTGGTATTCCCAAATATTACTGGAAAAATTAGGTCCTTAAGAAAATTAAATAGTACTTTGAAAATCAAAACTTGTCTGTGGAAGTCAAACATAGGGTCCATATTTAAATGTCAGCACTCCAAATGCTGAGTGCTAAATAAAAAAGATCTAAACTGTAGAAGAGTAAATGTCAAACCTCAATCTTTTCTATTAAACTTCTTTTTTACAGGAGGGAAGCTCCCCCCAAACTCATATAGATATCATCTCCAAGATCACCGTTCCTCACAGAAAAAGTAATATCCTAAGAAATGACCATCTTGCATAGCTCTCAACCTCTTACTGCAAGAAATCTGGACAAAGCCATAAATAAAAGGGGGATAAAGGCCCCAAACTAGGGCTAATTTTTAAGTATTGCTCTTACCAACTTAGAAAGTTGATAGAATAACAGGTTTTGCATTAACATGAATTTACTGATGGGCATGAAGTCTGAATCTCATTATTTTCTGACTTCAGTTCTCAAATAGTTGGCAAAGATTTGCCAGAAAGCCACAATGTTATAAATAACAGGTAAAAAAATATGAGGCAAAAATCTGGACATTCTGTGAAAATCTATACAGTTGAGAGGTATGCACATCTTAGACTTAATATCTGTAAGTCTAATTTTTCAGCCATTAAGTCTTTATGTTTTGTGGCTCACTCTAGGATCACATGATCATAGGAGATTACTAGGCTAATGGCCCTGGGGTCCTTACAAGCTTACCCAATAGTTTATTCCCCCCAAAAAAAACCTCACTCAGCATTTGTTTCCCCTGTCAGTGAGGGACACAGGTGGAAACCTTGGGACAGTTTTGTGGTTTTCTATCCACTCATCAAGGTTACATTTGAAAAGGGTCAGCAAGGGAAGTCTATTCCAAAGACTGGGCAGTCTTTTGGGAGACAAACCTGTCTCTCCAGCAGGTTTTGTTGATGTCACATATTAGATTTAGGCCTTTTGAGTGGATAATGTGCAAGGAGTTAGACTTGTGGATATGGATCATCTCTAGTAGGGGATGGTCCGATATTGCCTTGTAGATGAGACACAGATCACCACTGAGCGGTGTGCATGATACCATGTAGAGTGATAGTGATTTGAGGCTGTCTGCATAGGACAGGTGTTTGAAGCCATGAATTGTCTTTCTGAGGTATTTCTGTGACCTTTCCAGCTAGTACAGGTGTTTGGAGAGGTACATACCAAACAGGCCTTTATACTCAATCATTGGCCTAATGAGGATGGAGTACAGAGTGGTAATAACCTCTTTTTTCTGGATGCAATCTCTTTGCTTATGAGATGAACCAAGTAAAAGGCCTTTCTGACCACTGCTGCTACATGATGGTTGAAAGTGAGACTGTTGTCAACCTGAGCACGTAAGTCTCTCACCTCAGGTTATGTGCTTAGGGGGTTGTCATTGATGTGGTAATCAGTAGGGGCTGCGTTTTAGCTGAATGGTATGACTTTGGCACCAGTCATTTGTTGCTGTGAGACCCTCTTGTAGTATGTTAACATCATTTGGAGAGTCAATGACAGCACCCAACTCTAGCAGGTAGAGATATTTCATATGGTAACTCAAACAACAACATAGTTCTAAAAACAACATTTATCAGTCATGTTTTTTGAGACCAATTCATAAAATTCACTGTCACTAAGAGAAGAAGAAAATATTACTCATATAATTAACGTTTGCATTGCTTTTTTTGTGTGTTGGCCAACTGATTTTGTCAGGTCATTGTGAATGTGGTTTGTTATAAAAGATGGTAGAATTTGTTGTCAATTACATGTTCTGATGAGATACCATTTTACTGATAAGACTGAAAGTGCTAAAGTATTAACTCACTCATGACGATTGCTGAATATACTGGGTTGTTTTCTCTTGAGTAAAAGAATGACATGATCATAATTGAAAGAAAAAGCATTTTTCATCATGGTTAATGGGCTTCCCTGTGTTTCCTTATTGTATGAAATCTTGGAAATAATTTACTTACTTGTGTTAGCATGAAACACATGATTATCTGAAACTGCTGTGTGCTGTACTGGGGACTTTTCTGTATTTCCCAATGTACTGAGACTGTGTACCTGACATATATAAGTTCAAGTACCTGCTTGTTTCAAGTGGTCCCATTTTTTTAATTTAATGGGCAGCTTTTGAGCGAGCAGAAAGAAGCATTTGTAGTGCAAGGAAATGTTTTGTTATTCCTCATAGCGGAAGCTAATTAGTATCAGATAGAAATTGGTGGATTAAAAAAAGCAGTTGTTTTTGGAGGAAAAAAGCCCGTAGATTAATATTTTCCTTGTTTCTCAGCTAAGGAGGAAATAACTATTCCCCAGGTTTGAAGTATTTCTACCAAGTTTGCATGTAAACCTGAGAACTGGTGAGAACAGTTCTGGTATTGAATTTTATGACCTGATGCTGTTTAATATGATTGCTGGCTTCCCCTGGCTCCAATTTTACAGCTGGCTTTGACGTAACAGAAACAGTGCTACCCTTACTATTCAAAGGAGAAATTACTATTGAATAAATAACATAAATCAGGTAGCATATTTTATAGTTTTCTTAGTGATGTAGCTCATGCTTTGACTTTTTTGATAGCTTTAATTAATTCTGGCTGTTAAAAAAAATCCTGGTATACAATCATGACTGCATTTTCTGCTTTTTAAGTCCATTAATTTAGTTTATGTGCCTAAATTTATTAACTGGGTAAGTTTGCTTAGATATTCAGAGTAATTTTGAGATCCTAGGATAATAAGATAATATAAGTAATTAATGAAACTATGTGATTATGAAAGGTAGTAACAAGGATGTGAACAGTTACACATAACATTAGGTCTTTCCTTCCAAACTTCGTATATACCATTTGAGGTTATGATTTTTTGCCTTGGTTGCAAGCACTAGGCATGCCTGGATGCCATTTTGGCCTTTCTGTGTATGTAAATCAGTGTATCCATAAAGTACGAAGTTTAGCTACCAAGGCTATTAAGAGCAAATTAACTTAACTGCTCCTGTTCTGAATTTTATGCTTGTACTTACAGTTGTGACAGGACATGATTTGGAATCTGTGATGCAATATTTTCCTGTATGTTTGTCTAATAATCTGATTCAGAACAAAATGATCTAATGACTTTTCACTGGATTTTACCTTGATGAGTCTCGTTCTGCTTGTCATTAAAAACAAAGTTCTGCTTTTGCTTTTGATTTTTGATATTACCCATGCATTATGTGTTATGATATATGAAATTATACACAATATATTGAAATTATTGCAATGTCAAATCACTTTGTAATGAGCGGTACATTGTACCATGCCTAACTTTATACAGCATCTGAGCATTCATGATGCTGGAATCATGATGTGAACTCTGGCCAAAAGGTATGTGATAATAAATGTAAGGAATGCGTTTAGAAAAAATTGTAATGTATACTGACATAAAAGGAAAGTTATTTATCAAACTATTAAAGCATCACTGGACAGACGTGAACATTTTAATAACCTTCTTTTGTACATAAATGATAGTGTAATTCTTTTAACCTCTACCTTCTGCAACTAAATTTTAAAAATAAATCCACTACCGATTTAGTTTACTTGGACACTGAAGCAGAAAACAAAGAGCAAGAATTAGGCATACATTGTCATGTTTATAATGTAGGAAGCCATCTGGAAGGTAAATAATATACTCAGACTAAAACAGCTGATGTGAGGAATGGCACCTGTGGTGTAGTTTACTAGCCATCTTATACTTAATTACTAGCTATCAGTATGTTTGCATCATGGAGAAAGTTATTTGTAGTGAAGTATCAGCTGTCTCTTCCCTGGGTCAGGCTACAGCTCTGTTAAACCTGTGGCTCTAAATAGGGGGATGCACGTTCAGGCATCTGCTGATTCTGACCTCTCCTGACTGCACGGAGACCTTACAATATCATGCTGTTTTGCTTTAAGATGAATCAGCACAAATGACTTTCTGGGGCTCTGCATTCATTTGTTTATTTATGTCACTCTGGTAACAGGATTTGTTCAACCAGGTAAGGTCAGCCTGCAGGGGAGAAACAGGAAGAAAATCTCCAATAAATCACACTGGATAAAACATTCTTAACACACACACTCTAGTTCATAAAAAGAGGATTACTAAAGGGGTTATCATACAGTGGAAATGTTTAACTGTGGAAAAGCAGAAAAACATCTTAACTTTAAATAATCAGCTTGCTGTTGAAGAGATAGGATTTACCTGTATCATGCTGACTCAGGGTGAGTTTAACACCCCCCCAGCACAATCATTATTAAGACTGGAGAAATGCATGTGCAAGCTGAATGTGATTCATTTCTGTATGCTGTTTCTCATATCCTTGAGACTGCTATGCAGGGACATACTTCAGATCTATGCTTACCTCTCTATTGTCTAGAAGTTTGCAGGATGTCTAAATTTTTGCATAATATTTTAATTTTGTCTCTTGTGAAACTTAAATAATGACAGGCATTTGTGTTTCAGAATTCCCATTCTTCAGAAAATGCACACTGATAGATATTCTTTTACTCTAAAAACTTTTTAAATTTACAGGAGTATTTTTCTTAATTGGGCCTTTAACCCCCATTATTTTTGGCTTTGTCAGAATTCTGGTGTGAGAGGTATGGATCCATGGGCATATCTCCTGGTTGCACATTGACCTACTGAGCAGTATTAATGACTCTCACAATTTGGTAATGAAAGGCATTATTTATTTATTTATAATTTATTTATTATGTATGTATGTATTTATTTATCCTTTGTTGACTGGGTTAGTCCCACTCAGCTAGTAGTCTCTTTTTAGGGAGGACCCAAGGTATTATTTATGCTACTAGTAGAAATTTGACCAGGGCATTGAGGACCTTCCCCTTCTATTTTCAGTCAGTGCCATGGGATCTTTCTCATCCATCTGAGATACCACCAACATAGGCAGACGGGTCTCAGTGTAATATCTCATCCAAATGACATTGTGTTATGCAATGAGCTTATTTTTTTTTTCTAGGCACTGGCTCACTTTGTTACTTCAAGATGATACCATAATGCTGTATGGTTGTTTTATTACTGATCGAGTGGCCTACTTAAAATATAACCTTGTTATGTGCCTCAGGATGATTGCCAGTTACCTGGATACTGTTAGGTGTACCATGTGAAGTTAGTACTAATACCTACAGGCACTTGCAATGTAGTTCTCATTTATGGTCAGAACTAACATATCAGAATACCACCAGGTATATACAATGTGTTTCCTCAGCTGTCTGCACTTTCATACCAGGGTGATACCTCTAAGTACACATAATGGGTTTCCCCAGTTATGGACTACACTAGTAAACTAGAATTATCCATCCATTCTCAACCCGGGGTCAGGGTGTCACTTCAACAGTGACAATCATCTCAAACCAAGGTGCCAAGGTGTACACCATCAGGTGGCTACCCCTGCCACGGTAGTTCATTCATACCACACACACACACACACACACACACACACACACACACACACACACACACACACACACACACACACAGACAATTTAGTGTGTCCAATCTGCCTACTGTATGTCTTTGGAATATGGGTGGAAACCAGAGCACTTGGTGGAAACCCACATGACCACAAGGAAGAGATACAGGCTCTGCACAGAAGGTACCCCTGCTGAGAATTGAACCAGAGAACCTCTTATTGTGAAGTGACAATACTAACCACTGCTCCACTGCTGCTACCCTAAAACTAGAATGCAAACTAGAATGATACCTTCAGGTCTATTTTACTGTCAGTATCATATCATGTCATATCAGGATTATTCCATCAGGTATAAGCAATATATTTTCTCAATTCTGGCCCTAATTTGTGTACCAACGTGATAACATCAGGTATAAGTAATGCATTTCTATTTCCTCAGTTACAGTCAAGATCAAGAATTCTAGTCAAATCCAAAATAATGGGGGAACAAAGACGCAAATTCCGAGACAATGTCTAAATATTGTACCAGTTCACTCAAAAAATTAATAAAACAGCATACTTTGCATCAGCATGGATTTTTAAACAATAAGATGTATGAAACATCAGTGTTGGAGATTATTGACTTGTGTGTAATCCTTAGTGATTTATCAAAAAATCAATTTTTTATGTAGGACAGGTCAAAAATATGAGCCAAAATTATGGACATTATGCAACATCATGGAAAGTTGAGGGGCATGGTTTCCTGTAATAGTACTTTCAGTCCTCTGCAGCAACATACATTTTTGTGACTATATTTTACCATTTCTGAAGATCACAGCTAATCATCAGAAGTTGCTGTTTGTTTGGAAGGAGAGGAAGCATAGCTGTTAACTGTTGATAATTATGAGAAATGTTCCTTATTTTGAATGTATGAAATTCCATATTCCATATTGTTCCACATTGAAGTTGTCCATCACAATGTTATAATTATTTTTTTTTAACATATAGCCATGGTAGATCAGATGAAGTCATATTACTTTATGAAAACAACTTTTTTAATTAGTATGAGGAAACAATTATTAATTACAATGTGAGCTTCCAAGCAGAAGTTGTTAGTAAATGCTCCTGTATTTCATATTTTATGCATTTATTCTACATTGTGTGAGAGGTACTGTGTCACATTTTGGAGTTGGAAGATTGTGAGTGATGGGAAGCAGTCAATGGAAGAAAGCAGATGGCAGTCTGAAGCCAAACCCATTAAAGTGCTGTGACCTGGTAAGAGTCAGGACAGAACTGAGTGTCTGACAGTTCCAAGCCTAAGTTAATTATGATATATTTGGATGTTCTTGCATTTTTTTCACAAAAAACAGGTTGGTCTGTGGGCAGTGGTATAAATATACTCTACTTACTGCACAGTACAGTTGTATTTATTTTTAATTAATTTCTATAGCAAACAAAGTTGGTGGTGTGCTACACAATAACAACAAATGGAAATACACTGCTGTGGATGTTATTTTTTATTTGTTTTTTTTTCTGAGTTATACACAGAACTATAGAAAACATGGATATCATTTTCTAGTGTCAGGTTAGCTATGAAAGTAAATGGCAGCTACTGGATCACTTGGAGTGTGCAGTATTTGTTGAAAAGAACATTGTCATTATATTTGTGTGACTACTTTACAGTCAAAGATAATGCATCATCTCAAAGGGAGACATTCCACCAGGTCACTATGCTTGTGTTTTATGCACAAGTATCATATTAGAAGTCCCAACATGTTTTATTATGAACTGCCTTCACAGCCTGAAATATGGATTCTCGTATAGAGCTAGTAAGTCCAGCTTTTCAGGGGGGTTTTGTTGTAACAGTTGGGCACTGTGAATGGTTTAAACCAGGGGCTGTTTACCTATGCATAAAAAAGCCAGATAATGCTAATGTCCAAATATGGACTACATTTTCATGATGTTGAACTAAAAATCATATATATTTTACCAGACAAAAATATATTTTTTCAGTTATAACACATCATTACCATACTTTCAAGTGGCTAAAGCAGTGGAGACAAATTCAGAGGTATGCTGCACTGGGAGCTGTGAAGTACTGATAGCAGCCTTGGATTGGACTTTAGCTGAATACACTGCTGCTATTAGCTGAATGTTTTATAATGAATTCTCAGAGTGCGACAGAGATATATGATAATAATAATAATAATAATAATAATAATAAAATAACAAAACACATTTGTTAACCAGGTAGCCAACTGGTTTAAAGACAGGACCCTATTGATTTAGTTTAGGTATCTTTATTGCCATTCTGACATTTTGAATTATATTTATTTTTACTATAGGCTCTGTGGTGAACTTTTGCTTAGTATGTTTAGCAAAATAATGGCCTATAATAATTTGTTATTGAATTGTAATTACATCAAAAGTGTAATTCCCCTTTATTTATTTTGAATGAAAAAGTTTTTTGTCTCTGTACTTATGAACCCCCCAGTTAGACTCATACACAGTAAAATGCATTACAAGAAGATACATTTGCATATGTGTCTTTCTTTGCAGATGGAACAACCACCTAAATACATTTTGTGTCTCAGTGTCATGATATATTATTATGAGAAGTTTGCTTTAGTACTTTTTACAACCATTGATAAATGTTCCTTTATTGATTATTGCCACCACTGGTCTTATGAAACCATTTGGATGTTCTGGCTTTGTCATTCCTTTGGCAAAAAATCTATATTTTGTACGATTTTTCAAGCTAACAAATGCAGTATATAACAAAATCACATTACTGGTGTAATCTTTTGAATCCAGAACCAAAAAATAATATTCTTTTCTATGGAAATATAATATTTCTGTCATTTTATATACCATAGTGAAATATTCATATTTTACATGGCCTAAGAGTCATATGCAAATTTAATATTCTGTTTCCTACATTATGTAAAAGCTATTGGGTGTGCAAAACAAAATGAAGGTGGGGTTATCAAAGGGTCTTATCCAGAAATGTTCATAAGCATATCTTTTTTTTTTCAAAACAATTTTTATTGATTTTAATTGTAACATAAAACAATCACATAAAATCATGAGAAATAAAAAAAAAAAGTGAATCTAAAATTTTAACATATATATGTCGCATATATATATATATCTATATATATATATATATATATATATATATATATATATATATATATATATATATATATATATATATACAGAAATTAACAAATTTATAAAAACTGAAGTATATACAAAGACATCCAGTGAAATCATTAGAACTAAACTATTATTTTCTGTTTATATCATACATCACAGATAAGAAATTAATGAATAAAATGCACTTATTATAAAAGTTAATACTTTTTCAACAAGTTTTGCAGATTGACCCACAAATGGTTATCATATGTTTTCCTAGTTGTTCTAGAAATTATGTTTTTTAATTGTAAATTACATACATCATTTAATACATTTTTGAACTCAGAAAATGTAGGAGGAGATCCAGATATCCAGTTCTTTGTTATGGGTTTCCTAGCCACCGCTAGTATTGCCTAAAGTAAGGAGTACTTTATTTTTCTAACACATAGTGGAACAGGTGTATTAAATATAGCCAAGGATGTGCTTAAAATAAAGTTGTCAGTGAAAAGTGCCTGTAGTAAATCATTTACATTTTCCCAAAAGATGTTTAAAGTTGGACAATCGTAAAACATATGAGCCCAATTTATGTCTATATTTGATTTACATTTATTACATATATTTTGTTTTTTGTTAATTTTGTCCATTAATTGAGGACTGTAATGTGACCTGTTCATGAATCTCCAGGTATATAGTTTCCATCTCAAAGAAAAAGTAGTTTTTCCTGCTGATTTTAATATATTTGTCTTGTCTTGATCAGCCAGAGAATTATTATTAATTAAACTATAATAGTTTCAGTAGTTTTGTGGGCAACTAAATGTTTCTTCCCTTAAGATTCTATAAATGAAAGAAAGTTTGCCTGAGTAAGTATGATAATGTAATAGGGTTGATTGAAGAAATTGTAATAAAATCCTAGGATCATGTTTGGTGGATGAAGAGATCATTTGTAGTTTATTATCAAGAGATAATATAAGTATTTGAATGTCTAGCCACGTGGATTTGTCCAGTTGATATTCCTGTATTATGTGATCACAGATTTAGCCTTATATTCAGAAGTCAATTGGAACCAGAACTTGAGGTCATTATGTTTAAAAATGGTGATTTTGTTTGAATCTGAGGTTAAAAGAATTTCTTGTGTGAATGCTATGGGGAATAATAAAAAAAAACATTATTCATATTTAAGATGTTTATATATAAAATTTCTATGTGTAATTGTTGCAAGTACATAGAAGAAGGAAGTAAATTTGTAATAAACAAAAGAGAGTATAGATCAACATCAAAGTATAGTTGCAACAGTAAACAAGTTGTTTATCTAGCGAAATGCCAGTTGTGCCAGGTGTTCTACATAGGAAAGACTGACAGGAAATTGATTGATAGAATTAAAGAACATATTTATAACATTAATGTCAAGAAAATGGAGAACGCCTTGGCTAGACATATTGATATGTTTCCGACTCATAGCTTTAAATTTAGAGTTATAGATCAAGTTAACTCAGATGGTAGAGGAGGAAATGAAAGTTTACTTTTAGAAAAAATAGAATTGCTTTGGCAACTTAGAACTAATGCTCTCAGATTTCCAGGTTTAAATGAGATGTGTTCCATTAAATGTATTCTCAGATTAAAAAACTTAGAAAGGTGAAGTTCTCTTAAGGTAATTTTATACTACATGCTAAAACCATTTTAATTAAATTTTATTAAATATTAAATTTTAGTAATGATGTTTTTGTATTACTATTCACTATTTATTACTATTTATTAATATTTATTAATATTTATTAATATGTATTAATATTTATTGATTTTTAATATTTATTGACTTCTTTATATATGACACCTATTTAGTAACATTATTATTGTTAATATTGGCTTCAGTACACCTATTATTTAAGTTATGAGTATAGATGTACAGTATAACAATCTAAAGGTACCAATATTGACATTCATTAACTAAAAGTGTCCCTAAAAGTGTCTTTGAAGTAGGTTAAAATGATTTGGTTGGTAGAGGTCGTGTATGCACATGTCATTTCTTTATTATGCTTTATTATTTAATAAAGCGTTTATACAATATACTAGAATTAGGTTAGAATGTTTTTATTTGTATTTGTATACATACAGTTGTCATTATTAAGTGAGTGAAATATTAAAGAAAATATGTTGGTAAGGAGGGTTCACGTATTGGTTTAAGAGTGTTTTAACATAACTTTAATATTGTTTTAATTTTGTGATTAATACTGATTCAAAATGCTGGCTGTATTCATGCTTTTTATACATTGACTTTTAATATTTATGCTGGAGTTAATTATATTAAATTAATTTAATTCATCAATCAATTAATTATACTGGATAATGATGTTCAGATGTACTATATAAAGGCATATTTTAAAAGGGTTGTTGTTTATGATGAAGTTGGGGCAGGAGCCCTGATGAAAAGTGTATGAATATTTGCACACTTCAAAGTGAAATAAAACGTTTTTGTGGAATGTTTTTGTGGAAAGTTTCCAGTATTCGTTTAAATACAAATATAAGAACAGCTGTACTAATAGCGACTATCCTGGCTTTGGTGCTCGAGTGAGGTGAAGCGTTGTGTTTAGTCAAGGTTTAATATATTCATAAACATCTTATAATCAACATTTAATAAGGATATGGGTCTGTATGAGGAACAATTTTTAGGGTTTTTGTTAGATTTTAGAATGGGTGATATGAAGGTATATTTCCATTGCTGTGAGTGTTGTTGGTGAATACAGATGTACTTACAGTTATAGCTTCACCTTATGCACTTTCTTTTTTTCTCTTTATTCTTCTCTTTTTCCGTACACACTTTTTTGCCTCAGGAGATCGTGATTTATGTATTCCATAATGAGGTATTCAAGAAACTGTCATGTAGTCTCCAAACCAAGTAAAAAATGAAAACATATTGAGTATAGCATTAATTTAAGCTAATAAAGTTACTTCTTGGCGATTTCCACACTCAGTACTTCCTGGAGATGCATGTCTCTTAGCGCTGATGTCATCAGTAGGCATCGCAGTGCCAAAAATATGAAGCAAAGAAGTTAATGGTGTTTTCAGGTTGAATTGATGATTATGAAGCAGTTGAAGCTCGTGGATAGCCCGCACAAGGTGAGTAACATGCAGAAATTGTCTCTAGTTATTAAATCGGAGGGAAATCCATTGGGACAAAAGCAAACAGTTATTTTTAAGTATAGAGTGCAGCATTCAGAGACAGCTAGGCTTCAAAGGCCCTATTACAACTGTTAGAGCAAAAAAGGAAGCAACATGAGTCTTTTCCAGTACTGTATTCAGAGGCAACAAATGAAGCAAGGAATCACAGCACCACAGCAGGTCAAGAACATCACAAGCACATTTCAATATATTTCACCAAATGAAAGATGCCCTTTTCCATCATTAAAAAAAAGCACACTTTTGCCAGCTTGTCATGTCTACCAACAACAAATTGACTATATAGGTTAAAACAAATAACAGCATGGCTGTATAAGTTAAAATAAAATATGATAAAAAAAACATAATAAAAGGCACTGCAGCATATGAGCAGAAGAACTGTCTCAGAAGATTTCCGTATTGCATTAAATCTTTTTAATTCTTGGACAGACTTTACCATTATGGTTTAGACTGGTCTTGCATTTGAAGCAACATGGTAATGCAGCAAACCAGAAGTGCCTTATGCTAATTAGCCATGTTCCCTTCCCTGAAAATGTCCATAGTGCCTGATTTGCTTGATCAAGTGATTCACGGAATCTCTTGGCTGAGTGAAACTGTAATTTAGGAGGCAAAAGTAAATGCCATCAGAAGACAAAAGTCATTCATTCAGTCCTCTGGGAGTACATGTGGTGTAGACAAGTCCAGTGAATCTGTTGTGATGGAGTGCCATGACTGTGAGAAAGTGTTTGAAAGCTTACATATGGATGAGTTGATGTGTGTGATATGGGTGGCTATTTGGGTGTATGTGTGAGTACATGGGTATCTTAATGTTTTCTTGTATGAGTGTGTGTGTGTGTGTGTGTGTGTGTGTGTGTGTGTGTGTGTGTGTGTGTGTGTGTGTGTGTGTGTGTGTGTGCGCACGCATGTGTGTTTAGGGGATTGCCTTTGCTAATGTGGTGCATAGGGTGCTATGTTTTACACAGTGACATATTCAAAATATTATACCTCGGTCATATATGTTGCCAGGTTTTCAATTACTGACTCTTTGACTTTGGTCTTTATGCACTTTGTCCTTTGGCTTTAGGGTTTTAGCAGTACTCTCTTTGAACTGCTATGCATCAAATAAAAAGCTCATTAGCTAAACTGTCTCCTGTTGTGTTTACAGTATTTATTTATTACATTTAACCAGAAAATGTCTGACTGGGCTAGGAGCCTGTTTTCAGCAGACACCCAGGGATAAAATCTCCAAAATAGTAGCAAGCTAACAATAATTATTAAACAAGACAAATATAAAATACACAGTTGAGTAACACATATATATGTGCACATATATACAGTGGATCATTAATAGAGACACCAACATCATTGCAATTGTGTATACAGTTATGAGGAAATGGTTCATATAAACCCATGTCTAACAGTGCAGCAAAATTAAGTTGTGTACTCTGAATATTAGATGTGCTTTCTATAACAGTATTTCATGCATATGTTGTATTCTTAGATTCACAGACATCACAAGGCCACTGAGTCTCATGACCATTTTCCCTTGCCAGTACCCACAGGCAATACCTCCTTTGTCTAGGAGGGCCATGCCAGTCAATTCTGGAGTAAATTTGTGGACACTAATCCAGTTATCTAGGTTATGTTTAAAAGAAATTAGTGAACCACACTGTGTAACATGTAGGGAAAGTTTATTGCAGGGGTTTGGAACATGATGGATTATAAACCCATTCCTCTACTGTGTTTTATTTATATGTTGATTATATGGATTGCCTTAACATGTCCTCTCTTGTTCCTTCTGTCTTGTGGCCAAAGTCATAGATCAAAAGGACCAGTGAGGGCTGGTCTGTTCCTAAAGTAAGTTAGTAAATCTAGTTTGAGGTAAACTTCCAATGAGAAAAAAAATGCAAATGTTTCCTGATGATGGTATATGGTTGTCAAATGGGAATCCTGCACTCCCTTAATCCAGTCTCTTTATACACTGTAGCTGAATATCATGGGTGCAGATTAGTTGTGCATCTCTACCTGGATTAACAGTTACATTTATGTATCCCCTTAATGCTATGTCATCCTGAAACACATTTAGTTTACACACCAAAGCTTCCTAGTATATTTTGCTAGAGTATCTGGTGGATGTATGTGCTACTTGTTAAGCAGTTAAAGTCAATGGGCACAAGTGTCCTATTTCAAGGGCAAACTGGGAGCGGAGCACTGCCTGATTAATTGACTTGCTCAGAGTCACACAGCAGTCAGGTGGAGGTAGAAAGAACAAAACCTTGTACCTTTAGTTACAGAAAATTATTTATTTATTTTTATTTATTTATTTATGTTTGTTTATCGGGAAATTACGACTGGACACAGGTCCTTTTTCAGCGGAGGCCCGGGAAGAAAAGCTCCACAGAGTGAACAGTGATGAATGGTGTACATAAGAATCAGTACTTTATACATTATAGGTGATCATTGACATGGAGAATAAGAAAGAATACAGGTACACATTAGGTGCCATTAGGTAGTAGCTGTTGTTACACATCAAGTGAAGGAGTAGAAACATTGCAAAACAATTGTATAACAGTAATAACAGTAAGACAGATTCAAGAATTCTTAAACAAATATTAATAGACAATAATAATACACAAGAATTAATATTATTAAGAATAAATATCTCATTAACAGTTCAGAGCCTTAACCCTCTGCACCGAGTACCAGGCAAAAGTACCATGTTACAGACAAAATTAACAAATATAAATGTACACGTCTCATTAAAGAGCATGGAAATATACTAGAGATTAAGTGACCATTTCTATAGAACACCATATAATTTGAATATAAAATACTGTTATATTATATATAGAAAATTAATAAATAGTGCAATCATTACAAGTCCAAGGCAGAGGTGTAGCTAGCTATTTTTGTGCCCAGTGAATTGTCCCATTATCTTGTGCCTCCCCTACCAAGATCTTCACTGAATTTGAAGAGAAAAAAAAAACACCTTTCTTCTTTTGAATGGTAGCAAAGCTATTACCTGTATATACTTCTTTTGTTTGGGGATCACAGATGATGTTCTTCGACTGTTTTTAACAGTGCATACAAACCATAGCAATACAGTCATATTAAACTTTGCAGTTTATCAAATAAAAAGTTGTAGAACACATAATCTGTTAAAAGTAATAATCAATAATCATTAATAATTAAATATTCCAGATAGCACTGTTGTAATTTTGATTCCTCTTTTTACACAGTGTTTCCATTCTCCTACCCAGTATTTTTTATGGGTCTATATTACATCATTGAAAACTCTATTGAGCGAATGCCACTTCATGGAAAATGCCGTTCATCGAATTCCACTATTGTGGGGGGCACAGCCCCACACACCCTCCTTCTAATTATATATAGCATCTTCAAGATCACACTACAGTGAGGAAAGGTCAAATTTTCCATTCTTTACTGTACCGTAATCTCACTATGAACAGTTCAATGAATGGCATGCTCGCTGTAAGTGCACCGAAAATACCATTCGCTGAACAGAATTTTTAATGACGTAATAGGGACTCTTTTTTATAATAAGTCTTTCCTGCACCCAAAACCATATATATCATCACTCTACTAGGTATGATGATGTGATTACAGAGGCATCATAGTTGTGTGCACCAAGGACACTTAAAACAAGCATTTTTATTTTTTTAAATATTAAAGTATAAACAATTTTGTTCCACTAGACTGCATTCTGTGACCCAAACAGAATTTGTAGGAGCAGTTAGTTGTCCTGCACTTTTTGCAGGTAGGAGACACCTTTTATAGGATCACTAAGGGAAGTTCTTTTACAAAATTATATTTGTGTGTACTATAAGAACTGCTAAAAGAGGAATGGAAGGGAAACATATTTTAAATTAACATAAGAGATAGATAGATCCTGAGCCACTGCTTTTAAAAATAGTAAAAATGAACAGATCAGAAGGGTGTGGAAACATTTTCTCATACAACACTCAGAAGCTATTCAAAAACTTTTTTCAAGAAAAAAACAAAATGTTTTCTTTTCTCCTTAAATAAAAATATTGCTAAAAAGCTGCTTCCATATGTTACAGGTAATTAACGTCTTCTGGTCCCTATGATTCACCAAGTGACATAAGCTTTATTTTCTTTCCTAAGCAAAACTTTTATTACTTTTACTTTGGATAAAAGGGCAAAGTGTATGCTACTAATAAGTACACAGTGCATGATCCTACCACAATGCTCTGTGCACCTATCTATCCGTGTTTGTGTATGTGTGTGAGTGTGTGTGTGTGTGTGTGTGTGTGTGTGTGTGTGTGTGTGTGTGTGTGTGTGTGTGTGTGTGTGTGTGTGTGTGTGTGTGTGTGTGTTTTGTCCATACAGTACTGGAGATCAGTATGGACAACAGTATTTTTATTAAAATATAATGGTTAGAGTTGTCATCCTCGCAAATGAAACAGGAATTCTTAAGGCAACAGCATGCATTAAATCACCTGTTATATGCAGTTCTTAATTTAAATGGTTAACCTTGTCTGTCAATCAGTTAATATGATTAGCATTAAATTAAATGATAAAAAAATGTTATAAAACTTTCTGGGCTACAACAATTATTATTTCAGTCTTTCATTTGAGTGGACAAAACCATTAGCATTTATGTTTTAATAAAACCATATAATCTGTGCTGGTCTCCAGTTTTTCTTTTTTCCCATTTTTATTTGGTTAGTTTTGTGACATTATTGGACCATTTATATACAATGTCAGTCAGCTTTTGCTGAATCATGCTCACCAAAATATGTTTATTTTTACTTCAACATTATTCAATATATGAGAGGTATAAGGATTTACTTAACTTGGAGGCTACATTCTCACCTCAGAGCACTTATGGTAAGCACAACACACACTCACAAGATCCCAGGCTTCAGACTAATAAATCTCAGACAATAGTTCACACAGCAACACACATAACTTCCTCTTTCACCCCTTCAACAAGTACACACACCTCTGAAAATCACAAGGGTGCAGACACCAAGCCCTTACAGCCACTCAGACTGCATCTAACCATAGTAATGTTTTAATAATAACTAATCCTATTATCATGCATATAAATACCACCCTTAACAGGTCAGAGAAAAAAAAGGTAATTGCTTTTTTTTTGGAGCCAGACCCAGGATATAACAAGGACACTTAGAGATGACAAATACAATTATGACATTATAGTAGTCCAACTGGGGGTGAATTACCTTAGGTGCTTTACTCAGTGGGATATGCAGAAGGATATGACTGAACTTGCTATGCACATGTCAGAAGGAAAGGCACTTGTCTTGAGTGGTATTTTATCATCACCCAGAATTATCCGGAATTTGAAGTCAAGATAATTGGCTTTAAGAACTGGCTGTGTTGCTGGTGTCATTCTAGGGGGGATCCAATATGTGTCCCTTTGGATAAAGTGGCTGACAAGCCTTCCTGCTTTGCCAGGGAAAGTCAATACCTTTGTTACCAACATTTTCACATTCTGTCTAAATTAGCCTTTGTTGCCCCTACAGTGTCTTTTTACGCAGAATCAATCTGATGCTAATTCCAACACAGTGCATTTTAATTTGGAATGCATTAATTTAGTTCTAAGGAATGACAAGAGTTTAAACAAAAAAAAAATGTCATAACTTGAGGGTCTCCTGCAACTTGAACACATTGTTATATGTGTAGTTACTGAATGTGTATTACTGAATCTAGCACTGAATGTCAGCAAGACAAAGGAGTTGATTGTTGATTTCAGAAGATCTCAAGTACCACACAAACCTCTAGTGATGAAAGGGATGGCCATGGAAAGGGTCAAGAGTACAAAGTTCTTGGGTGTTCATCTCACGGAGAACTTATTCTGGTCAGTCCATGCATCCAGCACAGTCAAAAAAGCTCAGCAATGCTTGCACTTTCTAAGGAAACTTAGGAAGGCAAAATTACCAAGCTCCATACTTCAGACCTTTTATAGGGGCACCACTGAAAGTGTCCTGACCAACAGCATTGCAGTCTGGTATGGGAGCTGTAATAATCAGGATCGGAAGGTTCTCAAGAGGGAGAGTTGTAAGGTCAGTAAAAAGAATCATTGGCACGTCCCTTACACTGCTGGAAGATCTACACAAATGCTGATGCATCGACAGAGCCAAAAAGATTTCCAGTGATCCAACAGATCATGCCAATGGTCTGAACACTCACCTATCCTCTGGCAGGAGATACAGAAGCCTGCATTGTAAGACCACCAGACTAAAAAAACAGTTTCTTTCCGCTCTCCATTAGACTGTTGAACTCTTGGAAAAAACAAACCATGACGTCTGTTACATAACTAGCCTATCAAGGGGCTTATTTTATGGATGTGCAATAACTAAGTGCAATACTAAGGTAGCTCACCTAAGGACTGTAAAGTGCAATATACAAATGTGCAATAATTCAGTCTAATCGTAGATATGCTGCTATTGTTTCAATTTTACCTTGACAATATTACCTTCATATTGTTCCTTGCCTGCCTTGTCTCCTGTTCTGGGATGGTTGTGGGTCACTGCTGTCCTACCTTACTTACAAATTGCTACTTATTAAATTTCTACTGAGATATTTTATTAATTTTTCTCTGTCTATATGTGCAACTGTTTCCTACGTTGAGAACGAAGCATTGTAATTTCATTCAGCTGCACTGCTGTGTAGTTCTGAATGACAATAAAGCTTTCTTTGACTTGACTTTGAGTTACAGAGACCTGGATTCAGAGCAAAAAAGCACCCCCTCTGTTCCTTGCTATAGTAAATTTCATATCTTCAGTTCCACTGGTAATTGTGGAAGAGTATTATTAGTATTTATTTATTTATTTATTTATTTATTTATTTCTGTTGACAAGGCAGGAAAAGACCCTCTTCAGAGGAAGTTTGGCAAGAAAAGTTGCAAACAATGAAAATAAAAATACATACATTAATGTTTTAATACATGAAGTTCTAAAGAAAACACTGCAATAAAATAGAGACCACATACAGCAATGGCCTAATGCACAGAGGTCTAATGAAACACCGCACAAAGAATAGAAACAACATAGAGTCATGTTCTAATACACAGAATTCTAAGGGAAGATAATACTAATATAAAGGTCTTTGGCAATGGTGCTCAGTTTATCCAGCATTAAAATAGTATAACTTGATCTTACAGGTGAAAGAAAAAGCAGTAGAGTAGGGGTACATAGGATGAAATAATGGAAAAGTGTGTAGAAGAGGTTATGGAGAGAGAGATTATAAGGAAAATGTGAATTTGGGGAAATTGGTGAAAAAAGGGACATTTTTATGGAGAAATACGTATATTTATACATCCCAAAACAGGAAGGAAATGTGTTTAATATCTATGCTCCTTGTAATACATGCAACATCATGTATTTAGCAAACTGTGTAGCCTGCACAGCATTTTACATATGAAAATGTAGCAGGGAACTGAAGGAAAGAATCACAGAACACAGGTCACAAATGAAGAGGAATGTGGCCAGAAATGCATTGGCTAAGCATATAGCAGAAAGGGGTTTAGAACACAAATTTCGGTTCAGAGTAATAGAAATTATATATAAAAATATAAGAGGTGGAGATCTGAATAATGATCTAGAGCTTCCTGAATATGAATGGATTACACTGCTAGATGCAGACCACAGACCAGGCTTGAATGTAGCTACTAGTATTAAACCTGTTCTCAAGAAGAAACAAATGAATGTGCTGTAACCTTTGAGCTGACTACACCTTTAATTCTTTAATTGAAGTTTATAACTGAATCATTCTGATAGGGCTGTGTTTTATTGAAGTGCTTTAAAAGTGGTGTGATTTTAATGGTTCTACACACTAAAGAAGGGATTTTTTTCCTGAAAGCTTTGTGTTTTTGTGAGAAATAAATTGTGCTGCTGGTGCATTTTACTCAACGTGTCCATTTCTGGAATTTACCTTTTGTGTACTACTCTGAGCATAATCCCACCTAAAGATGGTGGTATAGATGCAAGAAATCAATCTTGCAGTTGTACCTTGACATATTTTTCTCTCTTGCCTCTTGCTGGGAACATCCCAAGTTTAAGTACAAGCTTAATCCTAGTTATCTAGCTGAAGAATCTCTCTTCACGTCAAAAAATGCAAAGTTTTCTATTTTACTTGTATCCAGTCACATTTCTATAATTTTTGTGCTTTTTAAATTTACATCAGCCAAATATCCTGAATGTCCAGAAATAATAATTTATCTAATATAGTGCTACAGTCACTGAGAAGATCAATGTCAAAAGAAAATCTATATGATTTGACTTAAATTGGTCTACAGCAGCATACAGTTGACTATAATATTAATAACTACAACTCCATCTCCTTGTTCCTTTCACAGACAGCAACAGTTCCACCAGACATGCCTGCTGTCTGTCTAGTTCCAGAATAGCTCACATCTCTTCATCTCCCAACATGATTATACAATACTCCTATGGTGGACTCAGTCTCATGTAAAACACCAATAGCAAATAAAGCCATAAGTCATAACCCTCCTCCCCACAGCACAATACAAAATGTCCCTCTGATTCATAGTTATAATGCACTGGACATGGGATCTGTAAATGTCCTTAAAAGAAAATGAAAAACAAAAATCCTCTAATGGCACAGCATATGTCTTCCAAAGTTTCAGTTAAGTTGTCAAATTCCATCTATGAAAGAGCTTTTCATAATGTAAACCTACTAGCCAAATCCAGTAATCCTCTTTCCTTTTCCTGCATTCACTTTGACTGCACTCCCACAGAAGTTTTTTCCTTTTCAGCCAGCTTCTGTTTGACTAGAGGAAATAGGTCATGTGATTTACTATTTACTTCTCTATAGCATGTCTGCTTCTTCTTTCAGCTGTTGAAGCTCTGCAGAGCTCAAAAGCAACAAGACAACTGAATTCTGTTACTGCTTTACTCTCTCAGGCACTTGTGTTAGATAAACATAATGTCTTGACACTCAAAGGGGGAAACATTCAATTTGAAATACACAGCTTAGTCCAAGAGAAATCAGTTTTGTTTGCCCAACACAACTGAATCACTGATGCAAGATGACTCTGAAATGTAGCCCTGCTCTATGGAGACCCTGCTACAATCACGCATACTTCTTTTTCCAGCATTCCAGAGCAATGATAAGATTCACATATTCAAAATAAGTTTGGTGAATCAAGCAATCATTTGCCAAGACATCTTCAAATTAGTCAGGTCTTCAGGGCCAAGTAATCTTCATTTAGCCTTGGGTGGGTCAGTTTGTCTTAAAAAGAACACTTTTAACATGCCTACCAGATCACATTACCCATCCTTTTAAGGAATGCCTTGCAAATATAACTTTTTTCCCAGCATGTCTTGTCCTCCAGATCTGTGAGCCTCATCTCATATTTGGTTGCCTGTACCAAAAGTATGAGCCTGTATTGTCTTTATCAAGGTCCACACAGGAATCAGAGTGCTTATTCAGTCTGCTCTATCTCTCTCATCATAAGCTCAGTTTGGTTGATATCTATTTTTAAGACAATTTTATGCACCATTTCTGAGATTTGATTTAGTGGCAGCAAGGGAATGTGGTTTAATTTCAGGGAAGATGCAACATCCATCATTTATCTTCTGTTGCTTGGATCCATCCTGGACTGCTAGAACTTCGTGTGGTAACGCTGGATCAGTTGTCTTTGTGCTGTTAATATTCCTTCTCTTGTTCTTTTTTTTTATCTCTGCTGGCATCCAGGAGAGACATACAATTAATAGTGATCAAGTTATGAAAAATTAAACATGTTGACTAACCAACATCATACAACATCCCAGCACATTCAGCTACCTGCCATAACTGCAAGTTCTACCGTATAACCTTTTATTTCAGTCATCTCTATTAAAAAAAGAAGTTACTTAGTAAACTGTCAGACAAGCCTAGCTGTAGTCATCATCATTTAAAGCCTTCTTTCCTCAATTTGATAACACCAATGGTTGCCAAAAATCGAATCTTCATTATCACTCCCTGTGCAAGCAACAGCTCTGTCCAACCATTCTGTGAGATATAGTACTCAATGGCCTCACAAATTACCTTATTTTCCAATTTTATCCCCATAGCTAATGTTATAGAGGTAAAGTTTCATCAATAACTGGTAGAACTTTCTCTAACAAACAGCCTACTGCCTCATGCACAGTGTGAGTTCAGGGCAACTTATGATACAAGAACTTCCAGCTTCTCAGTAATCCATCATAGTTTCTGAGATACGAAAAGAGGTATGCTTATGGCTGTTATATTCATGTATTTACTGAATAGCCTTGGAAACAGTCAACCACTCAAGTCTGCTGTCAGGATGACAAAATTTGAGTTTAGGAAAAGACCCCAGTTAATAGTTTAGTTGTTACTTAAACCATCATACTTTGTAGGTAATAATAGATAATTCCTAGTCAGAAACAGGCCACTTATGAGCTGGTATTCCTCGGAGCTCAATGTTGGGTCTAATACTCTTCATATTATAGAGTAATGATCAGTTACTTTCCCTATCATCCTTACATTTAGAATTATTATTATTATTATTATTATTATTATTATTATTATTATTATTATTATTATTATTATTATTATTATTATTATATAGTCACAGTTTTTGATTTGTCATGGGCAGGTCATGCTTACTCATCCTGGTGGTCTCTTTTGAAAAGGTCACCAAAGCAATAATTGAAGGTAAAATAGTATATGCCACATACCTCAACTTGGCCAAAGCTTTTGACACAATCCCCCACTTAGGTATAATAGAAAATTGGAATAAAACCCTAGGTCACCCAGTGGATTGCCAATTGGCTCACAGATAGGATGCCGGAAATCTAAATAGGGGAAGTTACTTCCACAAAAAGATCAGTCATCAGTGAAGTCCCCCAGAGTTCTGTGCTATGACCTCTCTTGCTTGGTATCTACTTCCCTGAAGTAAAAAAAAACAATACCAAAGGGCTGTGTCTGACTAAGTTTTTATATGACTGCGAATTAGGAGCAGTCATTGAATCCCCAAGTAACTTAGCTATCATGTAGAAAGGTTTGTCCAAATAAATAACTGGTGCCAAAATCATGGATTCAAAATAAATGCCAAAAGTACATTACCATATTCTTTGGAAATTATCTACCCCAGGGAAATACCACATTAACAATGCACCTCTAAGAGTTAACCCAATTGTTCAGGATTTGGAAATTTATGTAGGCAGTAACCTAATGTGTCCATTTTCTTAAGAAAGTCATTTTTATTGTGCAGCTTATAAACAAAGGGATTGTGTCTAGATATGCCATTGTCCCCTTTGGTAGGTTCATAGCTAATTACTAAGCTAGCTGCTCCTGGGGACCATTTTAAGTCTATCCATTTTTTCTTCTAAGGATGGGAATCAAACCCTGTACCTTGTGTTTGTGAGGCAAACACCTTGACCATTATACCACCCCCATCCCTCATTAATTCAATCATTGAGTATAATGCACCCTTTTAGCATGTTATCTTCCCAGACACATGTAACAACTGGAACATTAACATAGATATTTTACTAAAAGGGATACAAGACCTAAATAATATTTCCTTCATGGACTGACTCCTAGCCATGCTACTATACTAGGTACCCTTCAGACTACTATGAGTTGATCTGTGTCTGGCATACAAGGCATCCTCCAACCCAATACTGATGGATTTACTGCATATAATCACAGCAAATAGCATTAGAAATAGTCAGTCTAGGGATCTAAACTTCTTCTGCAATATCAACAGAACAGTTTGGAAGAACATGTTTATCTCACAGATAATACTGCTGGTCTGAAAAAACTCCCCATCTCTTTCCATATTCAAACGTAGCTCAGATCTATTGATAGAAACAGAACATTTATCCCAGAACTGCCCCTGTACTACTAATAGACAGAAGCAGCTCCCAAATGCTTTATCCCATGCATGAGTGTCTTTAAATTATCTATGGTCTGATCCCAGTTAGTCTCACTAGGGATAATATATAATTATTTAACAAGGGATGGGTAATGCCAGTCTAACAACAAACAGGATAGGTTATTTCAAGCACCAAAAGGGAAACTGGCCAGGTTTAAAATGACCTGCAAGGGCAGCTAATCTAGTACTTACCTATGAACCTATATATTGAAAAATCAGATTAACTTAATGAAAGCAAAAAAGTCAAAACTGGCTCTGTGTGAGAGGTTTTATAAAGTCATGCAGCAATCAATTAATGCACCACAATAATAAAACAATAAATGTAAGCATCTGCAATAATCACGGTAACAAAGGGTAATTGTGTGGCTTTAGTACAAGTAACCCTAGGGTTAAATAAATGAGAAGTGGGGTTTCCAGAGCAAAATATGCTTCTGGATGGAAAAACACTATTGCCAGAGTTGAAATGGTCTTTGATTTCTAGTAATGACTTATGCACACAAATATGCCATTTTTTAAAATAATGCATGGAACTCTAAAAGATAATTTGTGGTAAATGTGGGTGCCGTTGTTTGGTAAGCTACCCTGTGTGCTTTGCAGGCATATCTGAAGTGAATTTGAAGAAAAATGAAAGTATATCTATCACTGTGTTGTGCTGAGGAAAAAGATTTCTGACATCTTCTAGGCATTCTATTCACTCCCTGTATTCAATTATTCTTCATCACAAGTCATATATAGTATTTTCATATACTTGCTTTGTTAAAATAGCACATGACATCTTGTCTACATGTTGCAATGGAGGTCTTAGAAACAATAAGATTTCGTTAGACAATAAATCAAGTACTTGCTGGGGATAAATTCAATGCAGTCTAAACAGTGAAACTAAAGTTATATGGTTGAGCTCTCAATGATTTTGTGAGACTAGCCTGTTTTGAAAGAAATAACATTACAGCTCAGCTAGTACTACACTTACATTCTAATAAGATGTCTTGAGGTATTACATGGCAGTAGTTACATTTGTGGGTGCAAGTACCTTCCAACATTATTTGAGTTGTACTACATCTGATAACACTTTCTGCAATTTATGGGCGTATCTTCACTGAAGGTTGGGCATCGAGCTGGCACCTCAGCATTTCGTAAAAATCTACTGCCAATCATTAGCGGACCGGAGTTCCGCTGCGTCTACCCCTTACCGGGAAAAAGCAGAAAGACAAACACCATTTGCCTGCAGCTGCATACTTCCTGTCTGATAACTAATTGATTGATAAATTTGTTTAAAAATTAAGTGTATTTTTGCATAGTGCCCCAAGCAAGATGTTGACTTTCAGAATCATAATTTAATCAAATTCAAGCTGTGGCATGTAAAAGGTAAACTCTTTATCTTTGCTTATGCAGAAATTGATATATCAGAAACTGTTCCACTTTATTCTTTAACGTTGTACCTCATGGTAATCATCAAGTTTTTTATCTTTTGTTGCATTAAGACTAAGAATCTCTTGTGGCAGCCTGGTGGAATTACTCACCTAACCACAAATTGAACTGTTGCCTAGGAGACCAGATGAACTTTAGACCATCGCACAATGCAACTGTAAACTTACTTGCTTACACTGAGAAAGATCGCCTGCAGACCGCATGGAAATCAACCTGCTGTTTTATCCATCCACTCTGTCAGTCATTCACAGCATTATGCTTATGAGACACTGTCTTTCTTCTGAAGTTATATTACAGTATGCAAGATTAACATAGCATGGTATCTTCATGGTCAAGCTCTTGTTGTTTCCATACACTAACAAATAAATGACACGTTACTCCTGTCAACATTTTTATTAATTGTCTGACTGATACAGTCCTCTCTTTCTTAGCATTTTATGTTTAACCAAGTTGAAGGAAACAAAAATGCAGAGAAAACTTTTAACTATTTAAGACCTTTTAATCCCTTTGCTGGCTGAGACACTTTTGACTAAAATTTTATGGTCCGGCATCCTTTGTCCACAAAACATATTTTGTAAATCATTTAGTATCTGAAGGTATCAGGTATTCTGGACCTCTGTCCACTCGTAATAATGTTATAAGCATTTATACCCCAAATACCACAGATAGTGCTAGAAGCATTAATACCCCAAGTACCACAGGTAGCTCTAGAAGCATTAATACCGCAAGTGCCACAGGTAGTACTATAAACATTAGCACCCCAAGTTCCACAGGTAGTGCTAGAAGCATTAATACCCCAAGTACCACAGATAGCTCTAGAAGCATTAATACCCCAAGTACAACAGGTAGTGCTAGAAGCATTAATACCCCAAGTACCACAGGTAGTGCTGGAAGCATTAATACCCCAAGCACCACAGGTAGCTCTAGAAGTATTAATACCCCAAGCACCACAGGTAGCTCTAGAAGCATTAATACCCCAAGTACCACAGGTAGTGATAGGAGCATTAATACCCCAGATACCACAGGTAGCACTAGATACACAATATGCATGCATTCCTAGGGTTACATTTTCATAATATACCATACATTTTATGACACTGACTTAATCTGCTGAACTATATGCTTTCTTTAAATGTTCTAGTACTAATATGATAATGACTCAACAGTAGTATTCACAGTGGCTCTCTGTGTATATCTATGGGCAGACAATACCTTACCCTTAACGCCTTTACAAAATAAAGTATTATAAATTATGAACGATCTTGTCAGCCATTTGGGGTGAATTGTCAGGGCACTCAGAGGAGGTGGTGATGATTACAGAGTATGATCAGGAAATAAATCCCAAGCTAGAACAACATATGTTACACATAAGTTCATAGATACCAAGTTTTGTATCGACAGTTGGACATGAGGTCCACCACAATGCACACTTTCATCACAATCTGCTCTACATCTAACAACTATACTCATGAACTGAATGCTGTCTTCAAGTATGTAGTCACCATGTTACGTAACATGGATTCCCAAGCCCAAGATGACATTAATTTACAGTAGGATAACCACAGCGAAATTTGTTGGGTGATGTTATTGCCAAGTAATCTTTGATCATCTTTTCTAATCTTTTGTTCATCATTACCTGACATTTTAATTGAGTTAAAGGTATATAAAAGTTATATACAAGACAACTTAACCTTGCCTGGTAGTTTCACAAAACCCTATCTTATCCACTAACAATATTAACAAGGCCATCAAAAAAGAGTGTGTTTAATCACCCACTACAAGCCACTATACTTCTGTTTGAAAAGAAATCTGTTAAGGATATTAGAAAAGCTATAAACAAACCACAATCCAGGTGGATGTATAATTTGACATCCTGCCAAGCACATTTATTGTTTGTCATTAGCACAAAGAAGGACATACATGTAATTAATCCTGACAAAGGGGTGATGTGATTGTTATGGATTATATTGACTATGTTTCATGAACGGATATCATTTTAGGTGACGACATTTGCAGTGTTGTGATATTAAATGGACTGAATATTGCATATTCCAAAATTGATTCATTACTATATGACATGCTTATTAAGAGGCAAATTGATGACAATGTTTAGAGTTTTTGTTATAATTAGAAACCCTATACTCCATGTATTTTGGGATTGTCAAGTTGCATAAAGATTTGTTTAATTCCCCATTAAGACCTATTGTGTCCACAGCTGGTTCAAAAACTTATTTCATATCAAAATACATTGATTTTAAGTTTAAACATGTTGTTGAACAATTTCCCCATTTATTTAAAGACTCCTGGGAATTTTTTACCCAGGTACAGACCAATTTATTTAGTGACAACTTATTGTTTGTAACAATAGATCTGCAAGATCTATTCTCTGTCATACCTCACATAATGTTTCTGGAATGGTTCTTAGAACTGTTGGGGAGTATTACTTTGATTTCTGTATGTGAGGTGTCTGTATGGGTACACATGATGGAAGTAGTTTTATTTAACGACTTTGCAGTTTTTCAAGGGGAGTTTTACCAGCAAAGAATGGGTGAAGGGCATTTGGGCAGCTTGTGCCCCCATTTATGCAAACCTGATTATGGCATACTAGGAACAAGATTTTATTTTTAATTCAATGTTTAGAGATAGCTGGCGTCTGTATTTGCATTTTTAATGATCTACTTAATTTTTTGTACAGATTCCCTAGCAAGATAACATCAATGTATTGACTACATTAATTCATCCACACCCCGGGATTCACAAATCCTCCATGTAAGACTAAATAAGTCTTACTCGGAAACTGCAGTTGAACGGTATGATGTCAGCGTGCCATGCATATTCATGAGGGCATGCTGACTCCACTCCAAGTCTAACACGGACCGTGCAGGAAGGCAGGGGGCATGTCTGACTGCCGAGCAGTCCAAAGGTCCACGCCCCTGCAAGTGTCTGAATTGTGAAATGTCAACGCACATGGGCATGTCCACTCAAATGTCTACATACCCAACACTACACTCCCTCACATTGTAAACCCCCAGTACAGTTATAAAATGTAAAACTTTTAATATTTTTCTTATAATTCCCGATATAGCTGCCCTTATTTGCGCATGTTTTCGCGGGTGTGCCCATTGCTTAGCTGCAGTTAGCAATTTCGACATTGAAGAGCATAATAAGAAATGTTTATGCAAATTAAGCCAAATAGCAATAGTGTAGTCGTAGAGCCTTGGCACAAAGAAGAGACATTCACGGTTCGAGTCCCACCACTCCCCTTTCTATTATATGTTTTAAATTAGTATATGAAATAATTCCTGACACATATGAATAAAATTTTACTAAAAAGCATTGAAATGGCCTATGTATCAGTGAACAAAATGTATATATATTAATATAAGAAGGATCTTGACATATAAATGCCCGTAGCTAAGCAGCGCTTTACCCAGTGCAATATAGTTGCCCATAGTTAAGCAGCGCTTTACCCAGAGCAATATAGTTGCCCGTAGTTAAGCAGCACTTTACACAATGCAATATAGTTGCCCATAGTTAAGCAGCGCTTTACCCAGCGCAATAGGTTTGCGCGGAGCTGCGCACCGTACTAACCAGCGCACCATAGGGCAATGTGGAGCAACGTAGAGCAAAGTTGCCTAAACACAGCCACACCCCCTAGCCTGCCTGGACAGTAGTAAAATAAAAAGCAATGACAAGGTTCGAACCCGGGACACTGTGCACCATGATCAAAATACTGAACCACTAAGCCATGACAGCTTAGGATAAACATCCACTGTTAACATACATATACTTATAAATGGTAGATTAACCATTGCTAAGCAGGTCTGCAGTCAGCCGAGAATTTTCAAAAACGGCCAATCACAAAAACGTGCGGGAAATGCGGCATATTTAAGGTCCATAGGTGGGAATACTTGCCATAACTGATTGTAGTTCCCATCTGCAGTTAGAATGGCTGGTGCTGGAGAGGGTACTCACTTTCGAGCACAATGCTGGGGCATCGAGGAGTCAAAATACATGGTTTGGCTCCTTGTCCACCGTCATGAGTCAAGACTCCTGCAGGGCCAGTTCCAAGGGAAGGAGTACAAAGCAGAGGCTTGGAACTGGTTAGCTCATGATCTCACCAGTGCCACAGGTGTCCCTCGGACTGGTGAGCAGGTCCGTCACCACCATGCAGACTGAAGAGATGGAAGCAGGACCTACTGAACCAATGGATACAGGAGGCCCGTGACATGCAAGATGCACCACTACTGAGCAGGTAGCCATGGAATGCAGTATGTAAGACCTGCTAATTTAGTCTATATAATGGATAGGCACGTCTCAATATCCCTTCATTTAGCTGCAGGTGTCCATGCTGTGAATCAGCAAGCCTATGCAGATAGGCTGCTAAGGCTGCGTCACCAGGCAGGTTAGTAATTATTCTGCATGTATTGTTATATAAAATGGGTGAGAGAGCCTGAAATAAAAGTGTTGTAGCTGAATAATACAGCCATAAAATGCCCTGAATAATTCCTCTGCATGTACTGCTATATAAAATAAGTCAGAGAGCCAGAAAAAGAGTGTAGTAACCCATTAATAAAGGTAAAATAAGTCCAGAATAATATCTCTGCATGTACTGTCATATAAAATAAGTGAGCGAGCCTGAAAAAGAGTGTTGTAACCTATTAATAAAGGTATAATATGTCTTGAATAAGTCTTCTGTATGCACTGTAATATCAAATAAAGGAGAGAGCCTGTAGACAAGTGTGTAATGTAATTAATAAAGGTATAATACTTGGAGTGTGTCTGTGTCACTTACTTTGAAAAGTTGTTGTACCCTTGCATTATATAAATAGTGCTGTCAACCCACAGTTGGGCAGTCCCATATAAAGTGGATGAAGGAAGTGCCAGTAGCTGTGAAGCATATATACAGTCCTCAACAGTCGGTTAATGGCTGGCATGCATAGGTAAATCTGGCAGACAAGTAGCTTGTTAATGTGTTCCCCAGAAATGTGAGTGTGCTACATGAAATGTAGGGTTCTGTAGAAATTTAACTGAAAATGTCACGTGAACACATCCAGATATGTAGATATATAAATATAAATAAAATATATAGCTATGTAGCAGTAACATCTGCATCTTGGACAGCTACTATGTCAGATATAGGTCAGGTATATAATGAACTAGCCAAACCCATTACACAACCTAATGCATGTTGCCTAGTGTAATAATACATGTAGGGGATATACACCTGCATTCAATAGGAATGTAGTGTAGACTAAAAGAACTTATAAGATATTAATGGAGGTTTCTTTTTACACCCTACTGTATGTGCATAAACAATACAATTCCACACCTCAATGGGTATGTCTAATCTCAAAACATTTGTTGGGACATATGTCCTATTGTTCTATAAATATCTGCATTTACTTTGATGCATGTGCCCTGTTCAAACACCACAGTCTTGGTGGCCTGTTGCCACCAATCATCCCTGCATGCTGTTGTAATGTCCACTGTCATTCAATATATGCATGTGTTATGCTTGCTGTTCAACTGTTGGAACCCTGGTGTGTTGGGTTAATGGGAATATTCCTGCATGCTGTTACAACTAAATTGGAATGCTGTTGTCTATGTTGTAATTAAACACACCTAATCACAGAACGTATGGGAAGGTCGGTCCCAGCAGACCCACCTGTCCTTCCTCAGCTGGCGATTGCACCTGGCACCAGCAGGTCCGGTGCCCAGCCTGGGCTCCCCTCCTCCACTGGTCCTGTGCCACCTTTGGGTGGAAGCGCTGCAGGGGATGGTGCTCATCCCCCCAGTGCAAGCGTGGGTGGAAAAGGGCCACCTGTCACCCTCCGAAGGGTCCGGTTTTTGGTGCTTAGGGAGATCCAGTGTTCAGTCGCTGATCCCCTATGCCAGCTCGAGGCAAGAGTGGTGCTACTCATGGGTGAGCTTGCCCCTCCTATGCAGCCCCCAGCACAGCCACCCTTAGGGCTGTGAAGGTGCAGTGGTGTCTGCCCATGGGTGGGGATCTCAGTTCCACTGTTACCATCTGTGGGCTCATGGGCTTGCGATTTCCAAACATCTGTCCCTGTCAATTGTGTTCACCCACCCCATGTGTCATACTCCGCCCCTATATGTGTCTTGTCTGTCTTGTCTGTTTACCTCCCCAACCTACCTGCCCAACTATACCTACTTCCTCTACCTCACATTCCACTCTCACCTGAAAAAAAAAGAAAAAAAGGGCAATCTGTTCCCACAAAAAAATTACGCCCCATACATAGCTGCCCATTTCACACACATGTCCGCTGGACATGTAAATTGATAATTATAATTGGCAGTACGACATACTTTGTTGTCCTCACCCCTCTCTCAGGGGTGGAAGGTTTCAAATTTCACTCCAAATATCTAACATATGCACAGCTGCTGCTGGTAAAGAAATGGGCAGCTATGGACCTTCCCTACATCCGTCCTGCACATCCCGAGCTGGTTTCCCTACTGTCTTTCCCTCTTTGTGCCCCCCTTTTCACCACTTTCCTATCTCCCTATTTTCTTTTCTTTCAAAGAAATTAGTGCAGAGGTTAGTGGGAGTAAGAACTTTTAAGCAGTAGTTAGCAAGTTTGAGTGAGTGTGCGCATGTGTGTGCTTAGCTAAGCATCTCGCAAACTCGCTTACAACTGCCTTAGTTACTCTGTATGTCAGGGCCCTTGTTCTGCTCAGCAGCAGTCAGTCTCGAACCCCAGACCTTGGACACACTAGTCTGCATGAAGTACCACTAAGCCATAGCAGATATACAATACCTTGGTGCTGAAATGAATATATCTAGCAATACAATGAGTGAATGTAAAGGAAAAATAGGAAGGCCATAATGCAAAGCTTGTTCTGTGGATCTTTACCAGCAATTGTTGTGGAATTGCATTACATGACTGTGATAAGAGAAGCAGCCATTCTAGCGGCAAATAATGTTATAGAGGCACTTTACAACCCCCATACAGTATCATAGCAGGACGAACACTGGCATATCTGATTAGGGCAGAGGCCATACTTCCTAACTGTGACTACTTTTCAGGGATGTCCCAGATTGTGAGACATATTTTAGCTGTGTACTTCTGAATCCCTCTGAAAAGTACTGACTTTAGTCAGAAAGGTGGGGTATTACACAATGAATAATGACAATAATAACAGTAGACACCACTTGTACTTCATAAAAGGTGTACTAATCCATATGCACTGCTTCACTCAAGTCTACACTTACTGTCTCTATTAATTGGAAGGTGTACCTCACTTTTAACTACCTATCCCTGACTCCATGCAAATATGTACCTGAGTGTTTCATAGGCCTGGCAGCGGCACAAACACACAGGCATATCAACTTTTCTGCTGTTACACACTCTGCAAATAGCTTTGGGAGGGCTTCCACAAGCATATCCTTATATAGGAGTACAGCACAGAAATACCAAAGGATGTAGCCATGTACTGGTAGCAACTGACTGTAACAATGCCATTGTACCAGTGCTGAAAACACCTGTGGGTTGCACAGACAAAGAATAACAGGCTAACATCTGGCTACCATCTGGATAGGTTCACAGTTGGGAACTATGCAGACAGACCACCTGCCTTGATAAACTAACAGGTACACACCAATCCTTTAAGTCCAGTAAGATAACATTCACACAATAATATATAATGCTCTCTGTATGTCTGCATCCCCCCAAATTTTAAATATATGTGTGCGTTTAGGGTCTACCAAGGAAGTAGGTAGGCATACTCAGTACTGGAATTGTCCAGTTTTCCTGAAAATCCTGTGCTAATGTCAACAATAAAAAACACAAACCCTGCAGAAGTGAGTACATTAATATGCACAGTATAACAGTTCACAAACAGTTCATGTGCCAAAAGAATACTCAATAACTACTTTTGTATGGCAGTTAATTATATAAGTAGAAAAGAAACTACATACTCACATATATCTCATGTAAGCATTTGTAGGGGTGAGTTAAACTCTACACTGATAGCTCTGTACTGGAAATGGCAACAGTCAGGCCTGAGTACAACATGTACATCACTGTCTACACCTCTAGCTTCAGATAGAAGAAGTATACCAACCTTCTGACTTAAACAACAGTGTCCACAGCAAACAAGCATGGGCCCCACTCTGGGAATCTGAAAGGGCTACGCCTACATAACTTAGCAATTCATAGCACTGGGTTGCTATGATAGTGCGTACTGCAATTACCACACAGCAGGCTGTATGCATTTACCAAATGCTGGGCACCAATTGGTGCAGAGGGCATCACATGCACATGTGCAGATACCTATAAAAGCAGACTGTACTTGCTATTCCCACATGCAATCATTACATTGCACATGTTATAGCATCTGTAAACCTGGAGAGGAGTAAAAATAAAATTATTACTTAATAAAACAAAAATTTAATTAAGTAAAACAAATTTACTGAATTACTAACCAAAAATATTAAGTAAAAAAAAAAATTAATAACCAAAAAAAATTAAGTAAAAGCAAACTTTACTTAATTAATACCAAAAAAAAAAACTTGTCAAAACATACACAGACGGACCTGAAAGTGACAAACAGGTATGTAACAGATATGTGGTTACCAGCAAGTAGTAGATGTTTATGAAGAGTACTGTATATACTTTGAAATATGCATATGTGGCAGCAGTAGGTATGTATGCACTGATGCCATGCATAACTACTGCCATGGACAAATTAGTTTGTAGCTGTGTGCAGTGGGACATAACTGTGACATATGTAGCTCAGCATTAAATGTGAAACATCTGATCATGTCATCTATATTCTGTACAGTACTGTGTATAATGGCTGTTTGGGGGAGTAGTGCAAACAGCTATATAAACCTGGATGTGACAGAGAAACACATGCATGATAGTCATATAATGTGTAGCTTAGCATTGGCAACTGCTGTACCAGGCTAGTATAGTAATGTAGCATTAGCAGCTATAAATACTCCCTGTAATATTACTGTTATGCACACATGTGACAACTGTTCATGTTGTAGCAAGGCCCAACAGGTCATCCGTAAGGTCTACGGACTTACAACAGTGTGGACCTTGTGTGTGTATGACACACACATATGGAGAGATATTTCTGTGTCAGATATATTAGCATCTTAACATGTGCATAGAGCAAAGGACATACTGCAACTGTTTGTGAAGGGTGGACATATATATGTTGGTGAAGGTTGTTATGCGCATATTATTATGTAGGTTGTAGTGTGTGGCAAACAAGACAGCATACAGTGCTGGTATATGACACGTGGTGTTTAAACGCTGTGGGTATGATTTGTTAGGTTTTTAGTCTTCCAGACAGGGAGTCCTGCTAAAGATACATGGGCTGAGAATACCTTCAATGCATTCTGCACAAGATTGTGCAGTATTATTACATAACTGTATCCCTCTCAACCTTTGCATAATTGATATTCCCACCTTGAAAGGTGGGCTGTATATGTGACTATATGTAAATCTATATGTACACCAATGGATGTTTATATGTACGCTCAAGCTCAATGTTGTAAATGTATTGTCATCCCTTTTGTTAAAAACCCTTTACCCATGAACTACCACATAGTTGGTAGTCTACTCAACACCAAAAGTGTGATAAGAGACCATGGGATACAGGTGGACAGTAGTGTCCCTTTTGATAATCACAATGCCACACTAGTCATGTAAACTGTGTACGGTCCATATGTCATCAGAAAAGGTGTGTCATCCATGGAAAAAGAGGTCAGTGTTCCACTCTACTCATCAGTCATAAAACCTATCATAGAGTACAATGGCCCTTTTGGTATGTACCTCAGAAGACATCTACAGCAACTGTAGATGCCAGGCACATACCTCACAAAAAGTATTACCAGACTCAAACAGATGCCCTATGCAGACTGTCTTACAATACCACAGCTACACTGTGTCGCATACCACCTACCCAGAGGCAACCTCTGCCTAACATACAAAGCTATTCTAAACCCACAGGTGTTGGACATGCTCCATGTAAACAGATCAAAATCCCGACAAGCTACACACTGTACTGATCTAAACCTTGTAACATCAAAAAGCAGAACATGCTGGAGTGGTACATTCTCATCTCAGACACATACCATACTCTGGAACTAACTACCTATCAATAGCAAAGAAAGGTTCTCATTAGCAGCCGTCATGAATAATCATGATGAATGGATGTAAGATAGGAAATACAACCCAGGAATCACCTCTGTGGCTCTGCATGACAGGTGTACATGAACTTAAATTACATGGGTGTTGAAGGGCAGGATACCATATGGCTAGGCTTCTATAGGCCCTATGGCTAATAGCCTATTAGCTACCTAGGACCCGATACACACATGCATGCACTTGTTTCATTAATTGCTATGTGAGGCTGACTGAGTGTGATGGTCAATGTGTAGGTGAATGTGTCAACGTTGTGTATATGTGTGATAGCCTAGTGCGAAACTGTTTATATCATGGTATGTAGTGTTCTAGCTCTGATCCCTGCAAAAGATATGTATGCTATTGCTAGGCAAGAAAAGCAGTATGACATACGGTGTGATGTAGTCCCATGGTGTTGACTGGAGTGTGCCATTGTAGGCTAAAGCAGTACATGTATGCTTATTGATTGTCAACAATAGTGAATACAAATCCATTATGAACTGTAGTACTACCTGAAGCTGTAGGCCTAAACAGCACAGTATGGTGTATATCCACATTGCTTGGAAACACTGTTTTGTTTACCTGTAGTCCTCACACATTACATACCTCAGGCATAAGGTTTTGTAAGTGCTGACACACAGTACTGTATGGTACACAGGTAAAGCTCATCTGGGTTGCCATACCTTTGTGTCTTGTAGGTATGTCTGATGTGTGTGTGGGTATGCCTTTAACATGGCCTTGGTCGTATGTGTGTTACAGATATAAGTGCATATCTAGCAACATGTATAGTGTAGTACAGCAGTATGCCACCTATATTGATGAATGTGCACATATGTTACTTAGGGTTTTGCTATCAACAAGTAGTGTGGTGTACTGATAGTACTGTAACTGTACTTTACAATCATTTCAATGGATGACATATTTCTGTATGCATTAGCTTCATATATACCTCCTGTGGCTAGGTGATGCATTGTGTCACATACAGTGTGCCATGTACTGTTGTATAGTCTTACATACTGGTTTCACTTTGTTGCTGTGCAGAACATGGTTTAATATATAGAACGTGCCAGGCACTGTCAGGCAGTTGTGGGCTGAGCACTAATATGTGGTATTAAAAGTGTGTATCTACTGACAGCCAATAGGTTGCTATATATGGCATTTCATTGATATCTGAACTTTAGAATGTTAAGTGTGCCACATGACTTGCTCACAATTATTGTTTTATTGTCTTCTAGTGACATGTCTCACCATCGCAACCCTGCGTATTCCCCTGAAGAGGATGAAATCATAATATCCACCCTAGTGCAATATCACACCCTGCTCTTCTCCAGAAGCAGCCAGGACCAGCATGAGCACACTGCACTGTGGCAAGATGTTGTCCGTCGGATTAATGACGTAGGCATGCATAACCGGACTTTTGAGCAGGTACGCTCTCACTGCAGTGATTTAATTAGACATGTCTGGCAGCATGCCTCCGATGTCCGCAGATAACAGCTTGCCACAGGTGGTGGTGCAGCATTACATCCGCCCCTCACCAGAGTGGAAGAGCTGCTTCTCAGCGTGGTGGCTCCGAGCCAACCACTACAACAGGCATGTGTCATCATGGAGGCAGGAGTCACCCAGCAAGTTGACTCAGAGCGTGCAGGTAAAATGGCATATCTGTAGACTACTGTTAGCTCGATTGTTAGAACATGCATATGTCAGATGTGTACTGTGTATTTAGAAGATGTGGAGCCTGGTGTTGTGCAATACTGATAATTTGCTGACTGTCAACCATTGTACTACTGTAAAACTGCAAACCCACAGCAGCAATGCCATAGTTGTTAACACTGACAAACTGTCTCATATCCTTGTAGGTCCCTCTGGTGTGACAGCAAGACAGCAGACCCATGCTGGTGAGTGTTCTACATTTAATATAGCAAATAACATGTGCATGTCATAGGTGAGTTGTAGGCCATATACACATGTACAACACCTAATGCATGCTCTTCATGTTTTCTGTGGGACTATGCATATCCCGGTAACATGAGTAGCTGCCTCAAACACATGCAATACACAAAGCACCCCAAATAATTGTGGTACACTGTAGTGGACATTGCATAGGCAGAGTCAATACACATGCACACAACATACACCACTTTGTCATACGCAGTACATGTTAATATGATACACATGGCGTATTTAGACACCTGCTGTAAGGTCAGACTCCAGTATCCCAAATGTCATCCACACAGCACACATACTATACCTGAGGGGTAGAGGCCTATCATTGGGTGGTGCGACACTCTTCAACACACAATGCATTCATGTTAGGCAATGCTCCCTATTGAACACCTTACATGCCCATGTAACAACTGCCTGTGAAATGGTTAATGTAGCCACAGTGCTGCAGTTCACGTACAGCAAGATATTTGCCAGTGTGGCACACATTAGTGGCCTTGAGTGACCACATGATGCTGCCTGATGATGGCTCATGGTACTACACTACATCCAGTTACAGTAACTACAGTACTACACATAACATTCATTGCTATACACCTGACAGTTGTGTGCATCCAGTCATGGTATGTATGCCTGTGAGTGATGGTGCACAGGACATTGAAAAGCATTTAATACTTGCACAGCAATGTTGTGTCCATGTACACATTGTGTTCCAGGGTGAGGCCAATCATTGAACAACACACATGCATCAAAGACATGTATACTGTTATTAACAAGGACTCTCTACACTCGCACTGCATGCTGTTGAGCAAAAAACATCCTGCATGCTGACACGTGTGATAGGACTCTTTGGCTTGTGATACTGTACTCCACCATCAACCACTAATGAGTATGTTCTGGATTGCTGTTGGTATGTGTGTGTGTGTGTGTGTGTGTGTGTGTGTGTGTGTGTGTGTGTGTGTGTGTGTGTGTGTGTCTACTTTAGTGAGTAGTGTATTTGTGTTCATGTGTTCACGTATTCACGTGTGCGTGTGTGCATGTGTTCATGTGTGCATGTGTTCATGTGGCATGTGTGCATGTGTGCATGTGTGCATGTGTTCATATGTTCATGTGTTCATGTGTTCATATGTTCATGTGTGCATGTGTTCATGTGTTCATGTGTGCATGCGTGCATGTGTGCATGTGTTCATGTGTGCATGTGTGCTAACAGCATGTACAGATTGTAAACTGTGTTTCCTGACTTCCTCTCACATGTGCTGAGGTTGTGTTGATTGAGTGCAGTAGGGAACCTGAAGTCACTGCCACAAATAGTGGAAATGATGATACATGTGTTGTGGCACAGGCAGGATTGACATGGTCTGTCGTTGGGCTGCCAATCGACAGTACACAGCTTTCCACCCCATCTATGTGCACATTCATGCTGCCAATACATCCATCATCACCAATGGCCTTAGCTGAGGGACAGCATACAGTAGGCATTGACCAGGATAGTGTGGTATCTATGGCACATGCATCCCCTCACAGCAGCCATACCCAGATTCCTGGAATGGTACCACAAAGGCAGATGTCCAGGGGTTCTCATGGGAGCAATGCTGGTCATAATGCCTCTGGCAGACGTGCCCCCACAGGTCTTACAACCTCAGGTATGTTCCAGGCTGTAATGCAGGCACAGGCACATGTGGAACAGTACACCAGACAGGGACTAAGGGCGCAGAGGGCCCATAACACCGCTATCAATGATAGTATCCGTGACCTTGCCGGTGCCATCCGTAATTACACTGAGGTCATTGATAGACATTGGGGGGAGACATTAGATGTCCTCCGCAATGTCATGTCCATGTGCCAGGACAGTGCAGGATGGCTGAGACGTGGACGTATGGCAGCAACATCATTGGCTGGCAGTCATCTCGGATGACACACAAGTCACAGCCGCTCCCATAGTGGCAGTACCAGCCCCAGCAATTTTGGGGCTGGGCTGTCAATAGACCATCATAGAAGACCACATGCACGTGGCTCTGGCCAGTCCCAGCAGGGACATGGGTCCAGTCAACATCCCTCTGCCTCTGATGATAGTACCCAGTCTGGCTTAGTACCCAATACTGTTCATGGCACCCCTGCCAGGCACAGGTACTGTGTCCGTGGCCAGAGACAGTGATCTGTACAGCCTGGCAGGTACAGTCTGTGGCTGTCCCACAACCTTCCGTATATGGCAGCCACATGGTGGAACTGTGTGCATTCAGACACACACACATAAACCAAACACCTAGGGCTAACATATACACACACACATCACATCAACATTGACCCATGCTGTATTGTTGTCCCTCACACACACACACACACACACACACACACACACACACACACACACACACACACACACACACACACACACACACACACACACACACACACACATACATGTCGATTGGATGGGTCAATGTTGGGCTCTGGCAAACCAACAACACACCCTGTGCATATGATGAAACTGTGCCACTTCCTGTCATCTGTAACATTGATGCAGGGACAGGCTAACATGGTGCTGATGCACAGGGTGACTTTATAGCAGTGTAGCAATGTTAGCATGTTGTCAACAGTAAAGTGTAATGATATCCTTGTAGGTATATCTGAGCAGGCATGATGCATTAAAGCTATGATTATCAATGTAGTATTGTTTACACCAGTATTAATTCCACAAATGTATTGTCCGCACATGTGCCACTTGGCTGATGTGTGTAGTTTTGGCAGCATATGTTGATGAGTGGACAGTACGTTTGTGGTGTGCAGTACAGATTTGCAGGTGTACATTTGTGAACATGGTGGAGGTGCACTGTCTGCATGTACGTGCATAGTGGACACATGGGAAGGGTGACATGCCCTATATTGCACAGTGTTAACACTTCATAGTTTCTATTGGTGGCCAGTATGCATTTTACTACACATATGTTTTAACTTGGGTACACATGTGTGTATGACATGGTTTGACACTATGCTGTGGGTGATACTGTTGCTATCTGCCATTGGTTCACATTCTGGTAGTATACACAACCTCAACAGCCTGACTATAACCAATCGTTAGATGATGTCTTGACAACTGACACACAGATGTAGGAAACTCAGTAGCATTTGGATCCTTCCGGTACTATACTATACCAATAACCAGTGGTATTGACCACCACCCATTCCTGGGACCACTCCTGTTTGGCATATAGCCCTCTTAGGTACAAGCAAACACACTAGGGATATGTACATCCACATCTGGAAATGCATACAGTGGCCTACAATGCATTCTCCGGATGAGACACTTATCCTCCACAAGGGTATCATACAGACAGATACCTGTTGTCCAACCCATGCTGTAAAGCTATAAGCCAACTATAGCATAGTCATCCACATTTACTAAACATAGTATCCCGACAGTACCACATAGGTAGTAGCCCCCAACATATGTACCGATGTGTACATACAGCCAAGTGTTATGTCATCTGTCCTTTGGTATTCACATTTCCAAAGGTATTCTGAAGTCCCTCGGTGTATCACATAAGCAATAAAGGGTCTGTATGCATATCCACAAAGTTGTTGTACACCTATAATGAATGTCCATTATTGACAGACTTTGTTGTCTTTGAACATGTCTGAAATATACCCCAGGCATGAACCCTCACTCACACTATTCTATAGAAAATGTCATGGGTGTGTGTGACACAGATGACCTAGGCCACAGATCACTACAGTGGCTGGCCTTGTCACAAACATACATATGTGACCTAAGGTCTTAGAAGCAGCAGCACAATCTGTCAAAGGTAACAGATGTATTCATGTAGAAAGCAGGCTTCACACCTATGAACTAATTGAGGTCACATGTACATATATGTATTTGCCACACAGCTATCTGAAGTGTGCAATGCACATACTGTTGTTATACAGTAGTAAAAGCAAAACCCACAACATATTGACCAACAGTGTCTCACACACACACACACACACACACACACACACACACACACACACACACACACACACACACACACACACACTCAGCAATTTCAGGATTCAAAAACCTACCTATGTTATGATACTAGGAAAGTATGCATTAACATGATGCGCTATATGCTTTACTGGGAGTTTGCATTTCCACTGCTATATTTGCAGGATGCTGACATCATCAGACTGGCCAAAGAGGAATATACCACTTTTAAGGTGTTTTCCTAGTCTCCAAAACGACACTCCTATCAAAGGAAATCACACAGAAACATACACCCCACACACACACACAGCAATTGCAGGACTCAAACCCTTACCTAACTATGCTATGATACTACAGAGATACGCGTTAACATGATGCGCTATATGCTTTACTGGGAGTTTTCATTTCCACTGCTATATTTGTAGGATGCTGACCATCGGACTTGCCAAAGAGGAATATACCACTTTTAAGGTGTTTTCCTAGTCTCCAAAAAGGGCACTCCTCTCAAAGGAAATCACACAGAAACATACACCCCCCCCCACACACACACACACACACACACTCACTCACTCAGCAATTACAGTATTTAAACCCCTACCTAACTATGTTATGATACTAGAGAGATATGCATTAACACGACGCGCTATATGCTTTAGTGGGAGTTTTCATTTCCACTGCTATATTTGTAGGATGCTGACATCATCAGACTTGCCAAAGAGGAATATACCACTTTTAAGGTGTTTTCCTAGTCTCCAAAAAGGGCACTCCTCTCAAAGGAAATCACACACGCACACGCACACTCAGCAATTCAAATCCCTACCTAATTATGTTATGATACTAGAGAGATACGCATTAACATGACGCGCTATATGCTTTACTGGAGTTTTTCATTTCCTCTGCAATATTTGTAGGATGCTGACATCATCAGACTTGCCAAAGAGGAATATACCACTTTTAAGGTGTTTTCCTAGTCTCCAAAAAGGGCACTCCTCTCAAAGGAAATCACACACGCACACGCACACTCAACAATTCAAATCCCTACCTAATTATGTTATGATACTAGAGAGATACGCATTAACATGACGCGCTATATGCTTTACTGGGGGTTTTCATTTCCTCTGCAATATTTGTAGGATGCTGACATCATCAGACTTGCCAAAGAGGAATATACCACTTTTAAAGTGTTTTCCTAGTCTCCAAAAAGGGCACTCCTCTCAAAGGAAATCACACAGAAACATACATCCCCCACACACACACACACACTCAGCAATTGCAGGATTCAAACTCCTACTTAGATATGTTATGATAATAGAGAGATATGCATTAACACAACACACTACATGCTTTACTGGGACTTGTAATTTCCACTGCTGTATTTGTAGGATGCTGAAATCATCAGACTTGCCAAAGAGGAATATACCACTTTTAAGGTGTTTTCCTAGTCTCCAAAAAGGGCACTCCTGTCAAAGGAAATCACACAAAAACATACACCTCCCCCCCACACACACAGCAATTGCAGGCTTCAAACTCCTACTTAAATATGTTATGATACTAGAGAGATATGCATTAATACAACGGGCTATATGCTTTATTGGGAGTTTTTGTTTCCACTGCTATATTTGTAGGATGCTGACATCATCAGACTTGCCAAAGAGGAATATACCACTTTTAAGGTGTTTTCCTAGTCTCCAAAAAGGGCACTCCTCTCAAAGGAAATCACACAGAAACATACACCCCCACACACACACACTCAGGAATTGCAGGATTCAAACCCCTACCTAACTATGTTATGATACTAGCGAGATACGCGTTAACACGATGCACTATATGCTTTCCTGGGAGTTTTCATTTCCACTGCTATATTTGTAGGATGCTGACATCATCAGACTAGACATGGTAATATGTGTGCACTTTGTTTTATGCAATCCCAGGACTGAGCCATGGGGGACAGCAGGTGTTACCAGCATGAACAGGACTCCACAATTCTTACCTTGTGTGATCTATCTGTGGCCTAGTTGCCAATCCATCAGATGACAATACATATTTATGCACAGGTTGTTGATTTTGTGGATACGACATGTGTCTGGGATGTTGGAAAAGGGCTATTCAAAGTATATGTGGGACATGTGTAGCTCATTTCATAGATGTATGTCCTGGGTGGCTGCCTTGCAAACAGTCTAGCAGGTTTGGGAACCATGATCTGCCCATGGCCAAACCAATGTTGGTAGGGCTGTGTGTTTGTAGGCTTCCAATAGCTCTGTTTATTACTTCAATCATGATGGACTCCATGGCCTTGCAGATCAGACGTCATAGGCTTATAAGACTATAGTTCCCATGGTCTGTTGTGCACCAACACTTGTGGAGTGTGCCATATGTTGCTGTAACCCATTCAACAGTTTCATATCCTGTAGAGAGGGTGAGGCTCAACAGACTGTTCAGGTGCAGGGTCTGTTTGTTCTGCAGTTCACTTATGACACATATAGGGAAACAATGTAATCCAATTGATGCCATGTTTTCAGGTTTGGAAGGAGCTGTTTACCCATTCTACATGTGATATCTCCTGGTATGATGATAGGGCCTTTTGTCAGTGGGAGGTGGGTATGTATGTATGGGCCTGGCTGACAGGATGTAGGCATTGTCAGTCATTTACAGTTGGCCCTTACTCAGGACATATATGAGTGTACATTGCTATTTATGACATAGCTGAAGGAAGTGTCATGGTTCTGTATGGACTCCTTCACAGATAATCTTTCCATAACCTGGACTAGATAATGTTTGGAGTGCACATTGTTTATTGATGATACTGATTGCAGGTTTTTTATCTTCTTTGCTTTTCCACTTTCTATAAACAACCTAAGTATCTGTAGTACATATTTGATTATGACAGGGTTCCAATATATTATATATGTGTCTGTTGTCATATAACTGTGTGCACAAAGCAGGATTGATGAATAGTGAGAGGTTCCTGGGTTAACACATGCAACTGCCAGATATGTGTAGCCCACTGCTGTACTTATACATGGCCTAAGTGTGTGAGTATGCCCAGTTTGGCCTTTCAGTATGTTGTTGCCTGACATTTGCCTCATTTATTCAAATGTGTGAGCATGCCCAGTGTGACCTTTCAGTATGTTGCTGTCTGAAGTCCATTACATTTGTTGACGTGTGTGAACATGCCCAATATTAACATTTATACTATATGTGTGTTGAAAATCAAGTTGTATTTTTACTGCAGGGCTCACCTTTGTGTCATAACTCTACAGGGATTATGCTGTGCCTGCAGGGTTTCCATGAGACACTTTGCATAGATTTATCAACATTTCTTCAAACAGGCTAACCAGTGAAATACTGTCATGGTTTAGTGGTTCAGTACTGTGACTATAGTGCACAGTATCCTGGGTTTGAGGGCTGTCACTGCTTTATATATTCATACTGGGCAAACCAGACTCCTTAAGGACCAGTAAAGCAAATATGAGCATGTTTACCTGCTTTTGCTCAACTATGCCCAGCTTTGACCGAACTTGCCCAACATTGCTCGTTAACTAACATTGCTGAACATTGCCCAATATTGCTCAACATTGCCCAAAGTTGTGCTAGTTAGTGTGTGCAATTTTGTTTACATATACTAAATAGTGGTAAAAGTTGTTTAGCACTGCTTTATATTGCTTAAAACATGGCAATCATGTCTCAGGTGGTGCTGCAGGGCTGCCTATGTCAGATGTACATAGTATACTCTCTATACATGTTTGAAAACAGGCAGTGTCAAGTTAGGCATCCCTTTTACTATATGTGTGAGTCAGAGAGAGGTATCATTTCCAGGGTTCCTACTGAGCCAGTGTATGTGCTATGCGTTGCCTCTTTGCCAAGGCCAAAGCATACTGGGCATGCTTCCTTCTGCCTACTGGGGCAGGCTCAGGTTGTTCCTCTGAGTCACACTCTGCCTGTGATGGCCTTGGCAATTGTGGGGGGCTGTTTGGCCCAGCCCTATTCTGCTTCTGCTGCAGCTGTTTTCGCAGGATCATATTATGTAGCACAGCACATACCATGACAATTTGGGTACATGTAGTTGGTAAGTACTGCAAGGCTCCACCAGATGTGTCCAGGCACCGGAACCATGACTTGAGCAGCCCAAACACACGCTCGATTACATTTTGTGTTTGTGCGTGTGCCTCATTATCACGTTCCTGTTCAGGTGTGTGTGCATTTCTGATGGGTGTCATCAGCCACGGCTCCAGTGCATATCCAGCATCCCCCACTAGGTGACCATGAGGGATGTCCCCATTGGCAAATGTCTGGTACAGCTATGTCAGATGCCAGATATGGGAATCATGGTAGCTTCCAGGGCAGCCAGCACACACATTCATTATTATGCCCTGGGCATCACACACAACGTGGCAGTTGATGGAGGGGAAGCACTTGCGGTTAAAGTAGGCCCTACCCCGCTCACCAGCTGGTGCTTTGATGCTTATGTGCATGCAGTCTATTGCACCCACTACCTCATGGTATTCCACTATTTGCTGGAAAAGACACATATTGCTGGCCAATACCTCACGGGAATTGGGGAAATATACATGATCACTGACATGTGCTGACATGGCATTCAGGAACTGGTGCAGTACCCTGGATGCTGATGCCTGTGAAATCCCCATCATATCACCAGTTGGTCTCTGGAAGGTACCTGTTGCTAGTATTCTTAGGCCAATACATGCCTTGGTTTTCACTGGGATGGGTTCCCCTCTGTTGGTTCTGTGTGTGAGGCGTGGCCTGCACAGCTCAACAATTTGCTGCATGAGGTCTCTGTCCACTATATAGTGCTCCACTATCTCCAGCTCATGTAGCCCCTGGTAGTTTACCCAGGGCCTGTACACTCTTCTCTGTCTCCTCACTGTGGGTTGCTCAGCAGCATTTGCATTGTCACCACCCTCAGCATGTTGCATATGTCGCCTTATAACAGCAATGGCAGCCCCTAACATTTTTTGTCTCAGTAAAACTTTTTAAGTTTTCACTTCTCTTAGTTTACTGCAGTGTTGCAGTGTCTCTGAGGAAAACATGGTGGAAAGTTGTTTGCAGAGTTTTAAGTGCTGGGCTGGGCTAGTGTACTGCCTGTGTAATTGCCTGATTCTGATTGTTTTCACCTACTAGCTCTGCTAGTTCTCCTTGATTAACTTCCTACTATTTGTTGTGCTTCCTTTTCCCTTTCTGTTTCCACAAGGGGCAGCACCTCGCAAACACGCGCACACCAGCTCACATGCACGCACACATGCTTACACGGCCTAACACTTGCTGACTCCTGCTTGAACATGCACACACAGGCGCAAACGCGCTTACACAGATTTCAACAACCTTACACATGCTTACTCTGGCTTAAACGTGTGCACACAGGCACACACACGCGCGCACACAGTCTTACTCAGATTTACAGGCATGCACCCATGTGCAAACACATTGCAGGCACTTCTAAAAGAAACTTTAGTGTTATCCACGGCATACACCATCAATTTCTTGGCTTTAGCTAGGATACCTGTTGACACGCCTCTTCCAGTGATGAGTAACTAACAGCAAACACATGCTACTCTACTCCAATGAGCTTACATTCTTTCATACATACCCTCTCATGATGTCACCTATCTTCTATTCTGATACTCCCCTTATCCTACTCTTATACTCCATGGACTTTGCTCATATGCCATATAAAATTGGGATTCACTATCCTTGCCCTCATTTGCATAGGATTGCCTACTAATGCTTGGTTACATCTCTTAGGCTGAGCTTCCCCCCTTAGCAACCTTTACTCAGTAGCCATGTTGTCTTCAGCCTGCCATTCACTTGCATGGCAGTTGAATATTTTGAATAAAATCCCTATTTCTGGCATTTATTTTTTTTTCATGGTTTTTAGAGCGCAGCACTTTTGCGCGGCGCTGCGCAATGCTTAAACTTCGGAGATCGAGGTAAAAATTTTTTTTTTTTATTTTGCAACGAGAAGAATTGCCAATGACCGTATAGTTGGCCATTGGCATGCTTCCTCAACTGGATGCAGCCTTTATTTTGAGCTGCCATGGCTCCGTTTTGCTATTTGCAGAATGGTATTCAGTTGACAACGGAGTACATTTATGCAAATAACACTACTCTTACTCAGACAGGTAAGGGTTTCCTGGATCGCAAATTTATCTCATTTGCATAGCTTTCAGCAGCAAATGGGGTAATTTGCATAACCTAACCCTGTCCGTGTTAGAGTCATTTTAAGAGCTCTCTTGCACGCCCCTGCCGGCTGTTCCTGGATCGCTCGGCAGACATGTTGGCTGCATGGAGTCTTACTCTACTCTTAGACTCCGTGCAAGCCTTCGTGAATCCAGCCCACAGAGTTTTTGAAGTTCACTTAACACATATTTATGTGATGAACTAATTTATTTAAATCCAACAATGTCCCCAGTAGAAGGCAAATGCAGGAAAAGTAGAAACAAATCACATTGAGATAACTCAAAAATAACAGTAGTATAATAAACTGACGTGAGCGCTTTCACAGTGGTAGACACTGCTTCATAAGACACCATTAAAATAAAGCCACCCATTTATATATAAAACAGAAAAATCTCCTAGCCTATCATAATTGCTAAAATTCCCTCCAAAAACATGAATTAAAACATAGCAAATTAAGGCATATAACATTAAAGGAGCAAGCACCCATAATATGCAATAAAAGCATCTCTGTCATGATGTAAACTAGACAGATCTATACATATACATATATATATATATATATATATATATATATATATATATATATATATACATACATACATCACTAAACACTCCATGATGAAAAATGGCATATGCAGACCATATATACATATACAACCATGTAAAAATATATAATAAAAATTAATAAGCTTATTTTAATTTTCTAGATCTTCAAAGTTTCAGCTGTAAGCAGTCCACTAAGTAACCAAACAACAAGGCAGTAAAACTTGAACGCACGTTTATTTTAAGATAAAAAGCATTTTCGCTGCTAACAGAGTAAAGCAGCTTCTTCAGAAAACCACATAAAAATAAACGCGCCAATAAGAACATTTTAAATAACCTAAAGGAAATGTGTCAAAAGACATCACTTCCTGGTAAAGCGCTGAGAAAAAACTTTTAAATAAAGAGCATGTCAGTCAAACAATCAAATACATATACAAACAGAGTATAAATGAGCAACAACATATCTTGTTTAAGTGAAATATAAAACAATAAATAAAATTCCTAACCAAATAAATTCAAACGTGAAAGTCAACATCAATCCATAACTTAAACTAAAAGATGCAATAATATCTTGCCTTAAAAGAGGACGGTATTAATATTAATATATGAGAATATAACCTATATAACTATACCTAACTTTAATAAAATACCAAATTTACCTCAAATAACTTCTCATTTTGAGAACTGCTGAAATGTTGCAGTTCTCATTTAAACCAGGGTTATTGAAGGCATCAAGTTTTATTTGCCATTCGAGTTTGCGTAATTCCAACATGAGTGAAAATGGACCTCCTCTAATACTAGTAGGGAGGTGGTCTATACCCATAAATAAAAACTTATGATTTGGGTGACTGAGAATGTGCTTAGCAAGGGCGTTTTCCAATTTGTTATTCCTAATGGCGTAAATATGCTGATATATATGCTGGCAAAACTTCCAATCCATCTTGCCGATGTAGAATGCTGGACAGCATTCACAAAAGGCTACATTAATGACGGATCTAGTATCACAGTTAATTTTGTGATTAATAAAATATCTTCTCTCCTTAACATGAAAAGATTGGCCAACTTTTATGAAATTACACCAATTACAAGCCCCACATATTAAAGACCCTTTACATCTATGAAATTGGTCAACAGTCGGTTTACTTTGTAACAATTCTTTCAAGTTTTTACCTTTTCTAAAAACTACCCTTGGGAATTACCCCAATTTTTTGAAAAGGAATAAATCATTACTGATGAAGTGCCAGTTTTTGGAAATGACATCACATATATAGCTAGAATCACTACTATAAGTAGTGATAAAACAAGTAGGAAACTTAACTTCATTATGTGTCACTGTTGATGATGGGTCAGAAGGCAGAATTTCCTGTATAGAATCCGTTAATGATGTAGTACGAATATCGGAATTAATAAATTCTAAATTGTTTTTAAATTCATCTAGTAAAGGTTTATAAAAACCAGTAGAACGTTTAAACTCTATTTCTAAAATAGTTTCATCAATGAGGGTATCTGGGTAACCTCTATTGAGGAACTGACTTCTCAGGAAATGACATTCCTGTTGGAAAGATTGAATCGTATTACACATCTGAATGGCTCTTACTAGCTGACCCTTCACTATTGCTCTCTTCTGTTTGAAGGGATGAGAGCTAGTATAATGGAGCAAGGAATTACAATAAGTAGATTTACGGAAGACAGAAGATAAGTACTTCCCACTTATTGTATCCTTGATTAATTTCACATCCAGGTAGTCAATTACCTCAGTAGAGAAATGATGAGTGAATCTAAGAAAACTTGTTGTTTGATTCATGTAAGATATTAAAGTTTCCGCTTCCGACGAGTCGCCATGGAATAAAATGAAGATATCATCTAAATAACGTGTGTACAAGTGAAGCTGGTTCTTAAATGATGGGTTAGTGAGAATAAATTTGTTTTCCCAATAGGCCATAAAAAGGTTAGCGACACTTGCACCACACGGAGAGCCCATGGCTACTCCTTGTTTTTGAAGATAGTATTGATTATTAAAAATGAAAAAGTTGGAACTCAGAACTATATCTAATAGTTCTGTAACTATCTCGATTTAATTTTCAATGGCATCAAGGTCGCGTAACATTAACTCTATCCATTCAATAGCTTCCTGATGTGGAATGGAAGTATATAAATCCACTACATCTATAGTAAGGAAATTGTTGGAATTATCAAATGTGATGTTATTAATGTTACTTAAAAACGACCAATAATCTTTACACACAGCTGAGACATTCATAATATATTTAGTCAAAATGTGGTCTATAAGGCTGGCACAAGGATGGGTCATAGACAATCTTCCATCTACCAGGGCTCTCATTGGAGGATTCCCAAGGTCCTTATGAATCTTGGGAATTCCAAACATGACAGGGACTTTAGGGAAAGAAATATCCAAGAAGTTATACAAATCAAGGTCGATCTTCCCAGCGAGGAACATATCTCTCAAATACCCTCTAATTCTTTTAGAAGTCATGTTAATTTCATTAAGAGAGGACGGGCTGTAAGCTGGTGAATCTAATACTGCTAACATTTTATCAATATACATATTGTTATCTAAGATAACAAGCCCTCCTCCCTTATCTGGCTTAACAACTCGAACTGGTAATAGATTAAGATCTAATAAAGCTCTCCTTTGTTCTTTAGTGACATTCGAATTAGAGGAAGACATGTTAGACACAAGGTCATTCTTGATGTGTTTAAAATCGACCTCACATACAGTTTCAAAGATACGTAATCCAACATGTAATGGCGGATTAAAGGTACTAGGTAGTCTTAAAACAGACCTAACAACATGGGTATCATTTCTGTATATCAAGTCTAAATTTAATTTCCTGACGTAACATTTCAGGTCAGTAATGGTTTTAGTTAAATCAAAATGAATGCTAGGAATAAAGGTGTTCCCTTGAGACAATAAATAAATGAGTTTGGGTTGTAAAAACACACTTGAGAAATTATAAATTTTAAAATCACCTTTTAGGTTCATCTGAATGGTAGGAAATTCATGAGAAATATTCTGGGTGTCACAAGTGGTATCAATCAAAGCATTCTCATCAGTTAAAAATGAGGAATTCAGTTGTTGCGAACCTTGTTCCTGGTCTGATAAATGCGTGGGGGTAATTGGCCTAAAAAATTATTATTCCGATTATTACTGTTCCTTTGGTAATCAGAATTATTACCATTTCTACTTTTGTTGGCATTATTCCCTTTTATCCTGTTACTACGTCTCACCCCTTCATTATTAGAAGGATTTTCCCCTTCATGATTATCAATGGGGACAATAGGTGGATCAAGCTCAACAGTACCAAATGTATCTAAACTATCCAGTCCAGACGAGGTCTCACGTGTAACAGGTTTTTGTAATTTAGGATAAGCTTGGTGCTTCTGATAGGCAGTTCTGTTTCTTAATAGTTTTTTTGTTTTGTTTTGCTTAAGTTTGACCATTAGCCCATCAATGCTGTTAAAAATTTGATTATAGTCAAACTTATATCTTAAAAAGTCAGCATCAAGTTTAATTATGTCATCCAAACAGTTAATTTCTTCTGTGACCTTAGTAATATTTAGGGAATAATGTTTGATTAGTAATTCAAGCAGTTGTGAACCTTGTCGCTCAAACAAGACCATAAGGTCTGTAAAAAACGCAGAGTCTTGTATAAGACCTGAGGGTGCAAAGGCACTCCGCAAGCCCTTAGGAAAAATGCATTCATTAAGGCATTGTTGAAAATAAGAAACTTCTAATTGTAACTTCTTAAGCTTTAAAAGCTTAATATCCAGTTTCTTTAAATTATCAATAATGGTATTAACTGTAATAGCCTGATCGTGCATACCCGTAGCCGGTCGTTCCGCACTGGGAACTCCAGAAAAAGTAAAAGCTTCCAGGTTACTAATCCATTCGGAAATGGTAGGAATGCCAATAAGCCTCGGGTCGGTGTTAGAATCACGATTTGAAGCATCAGTATTTATCCTAGATGAATTCATAGTTGGAGTGTTAGGTTGGGCATTAGTAATGGAACTCCCACTAGAAGACGTTGATGGGAAGGTAGTAGCCAAAGCTAAATTGTTGCCACCATGATGCTCCTCAGGGGGATTGTTTGACTCAACTCGGTTAATGTTCCTGTTCTCAATAGCATCAATATGCGAATGTAATAAGTCCATCCTTTGCGAAAGCGAAAGAAGGAGAGCACCCATATCAATGTCCATAGAGGGTGGTCTAGTGTTGTCAGTTCCAAAAATAATTGGTGTACTTGGGCTGCTAGCACAGTCTGAAGCCATCACAAGAACGACAAACTGGAAAATGGGAAAACAACCAACAAAAACAAAATCCAAGGTTTCAGCTGTAAGCAGTCCACTAAGTAACCAAACAACAAGGCAGTAAAATTTGAACGCAGGTTTATTTTAAGATAAAAAGCGTTTTCGCTGCTAACAGAGTAAAGCAGCTTCTTCAGAAAACCACATAAAAATAAAAGCGCCAAGAAGAACATTTTAAATAACCTAAAGGAAATGTGTCAAAAGACATCACTTCCTGGTAAAGCGCTGAGAAAAAACTTTTAAATAAAGAGCATGTCAGTCAAAAAATCAAATACATATACAAACAGAGTATAAATGAGCAACAACATATCTTGTTTAAGTGAAATATAAAACAATAAATAAAATTCCTAACCAAATAAATCCAAACGTGAAAGTCAACATCAATCCATAACTTAAACTAAAAGATGCAATAATATCTTGCCTTAAAAGAGGACAGTATTAATATTAATATATGAGAATATAACCTATATAAATATACCTAACTTTAATAAAATACCAAATTTACCTCAAATAACTTCTTATTTTGAGAACTGCTGAAATGTTGCAGTTCTCATTTAAACCAGGGTTATTGCATCTTTTAGTTTAAGTTATGGATTGATGTTGACTTTCACGTTTGGATTTATTTGGTTAGGAATTTTATTTATTGTTTTATATTTCACTTAAACAAGATATGTTGTTGCTCATTTATACTCTGTTTGTATATGTATTTGATTGTTTGACTGACATGCTCTTTATTTAAAAGTTTTTTCTCAGCGCTTTACCAGGAAGTGATGTCTTTTGACACATTTCCTTTAGGTTATTTAAAATGTTCTTGGCGCTTTTATTTTTATGTGGTTTTCTGAAGAAGCTGCTTTACTCTGTTAGCAGCGAAAACGCTTTTTATCTTAAAACAAACCTGCGTTCAAGTCTTACTGCCTTGTTGTTTGGTTACTTAGTGGACTGCTTACAGCTGAAACCTTGGATTTTGTTTTTGTTGGTTGTTTTCCCGTTTTCCAGTTTGTCGTTCTTGTGATGGCATACACCAATTATTTTTGGAACTGACAACATTAGACCACCCTCTACGGACATTGATATGGGTGCTCTCCTTCTTTCGCTTTCGCAAAGGATGGACTTATTACATTTGCGTATTGACGCTATTGAGAACAGGAACATTAACCGAGTTGAGTCAAACAATCCCCCCGAGGAGCGTCACGGTGGCAACAATTTAGCTTTGGCTACTACCTTCCCATCAACGTCTTCTAGTGGGAATTCCATTCCTAATGCCCAACCTAACGCTCCACATATGAATTCATCTAGGATAAATACTGATGCTTCAAACCGTGATTCCAACACCGACCCAAGGCTTATTGGCATTCCTACCATTTCCGAATGGATTAGTAACCTGGAAGCTTTTACTTTTTCTGGAGTTCCCAGTGCGGAACGACCGGCTATGGGTATGCACGATCAGGCTATTACAGTTAATACCATTATTGATAATTTAAAGAAACTGGATATTAAGCTTTTAAAGCTTAAGAAGTTACAATTAGAAGTTTCTTATTTTCAACAATGCCTTAATGAATGCATCGTTCCTAAGGGCTTGCAGAGTGCCTTTGCACCCTCAGGTCTTATACAAGACTCTGCGTTTTTTACAGACCTTATGGTCTTGTTTGAGCGACAAGGTTCACACCTGCTTGAATTACTAATCAAACATTATTCTCTAAATATTACTAAGGTCACAGAAGAAATTAACTGTTTGGATGACATAATTAAACTTGATGCTGACTTTTTAAGATATAAGTTTGACTATAATCGAATTTTTAACAGCATTGATGGGCTAATGGTCAAACTTAAGCAAAACAAAACAAAAAAACTATTAAGAGACAGAACTGCCTATCAACAGCATCAAGCTTATCCTAAATTACAAAAACCTGTTACATGTGAGACCTCGTCTGGACTGGATAGTTTAGATACATTTGGTACTGGTGAGCTTGATCCACCTATTGTCCCCATTTATAATCATGAAAGGGAAATTCCTTCTAATAATGAAGGGTGAGACGAGTAACAGGATAAAAGGGAATAATGCCAACAAAAGCAGAAATGGTAATAATTCTGATTACCAAAGGAACAGTAATAATCGAATAATAATTTTTAGGCCAATTACCCCCACGCATTTATCAGACCAGGAACAAGGTTCGCAACAACTGAATTCCTCATTTTAACTGATGAGAATGCTTTGATTGATACCACTTGTGACACCCAGAATATTTCTCATGAATTTCCTACCATTCAGACTAACCTAAAAGGCGATTTTAAAATTTATAATTTCTCAAGTGTGTTTTACAACCCAAACTCATTGATTTATTGTCTCGAGGGAACACCTTTATTCCTAGCGTTCATTTTGATTTAACTAAAACCATTATTGACCTGAAATGTTATGTCAGGAAATTAAATTTAGACTTGATATACAGTAATGATACCCATGTTGTTAGGTCTGTTTTAAGACTACCTAGAACCTTTAATCCGCCATTACATGTTGAATTACGTATCTTTGAAACTGTATGTGAGGTCGATTTTAGACACATCAAGAATGACCTTGTGTCTAACATGTCTTCCTCTAATTCGAATGTCACTAAAGAACAAAGGAGAGCTTTATTAGATCTTAATCTATTACCAGTTCGAGTTGTTAAGCCAGATAAGGGAGGAGGGCTTGTTATCTTAGATAACAATATGTATATTGATAAAATGTTAGCAGTATTAGATACACCAGCTTACAGCCCGTCCACTCTTAATGAAATGAACATGACTTCTAAAAGAATTAGAGGGTATTTGAGAGAGATGTTCCTCGCTGGGAAGATCGACCTTGATTTGTATAACTTCTTGGATATTTCTTTCCCTAAAGTCCCTGTCATGTTTGGAATTCCCAAGATTCATAAGGACCTTGGGAATCCTCCAATGAGAGCCCTGGTAGATGGAAGATTGTCTATGACCCATCCTTGTGCCAGCCTTATAGACCACATTTTGACTAAATATATTATGAATGTCTCAGCTGTGTGTAAATATTCTTGGTCGTTTTTAAGTAACATTAATAACATCACATTTATAATTCCAACAATTTCCTTACTATAGATGTAGTGGATTTATATACTTCCATTCCACATCAGGAAGCTATTGAATGGATAGAGTTAATGTTACGCGACCTTGATGCCATTGAAAATGAATTCGAGATAGTTACAGAACTATTAGATATAGTTCTGAGTTCCAACTTTTTCATTTTTAATAATCAATACTATCTTCAAAACAAGGAGTAGCCATGGGCTCTCCGTGGTGCAAGCGTCGCTAACCTTTTTATGGCCTATTGGGAAAACAAATTTATTCTCACTAACCCATCATTTAAGAACCAGCTTCGCTTGTACACACGTTATTTAGATGATATCTTCATTTTATTCCATGGCGTAATCGGAAGCGGAAACTTTAATATCTTACATGACTCAAACAACAAGTTTTCTTTGATTTACTCATCATTTCTCTACTGAGGTAATTGACTACCTGGATGTGAAATTAATCAAGGATACAATAAGTGGGAAGTACTTATCTTCTGTCTTCCGTAAATCTACTTATTGTAATTCCTTGCTCCATTATACTAGCTCTCATCCCTTCAAACAGAAGAGAGCAATAGTGAAGGGTCAGCTAGTAAGAGCCTTTCGGATGTGTAATACGATTCAATCTTTCCAACAGGAATGTCATTTCCTGAGAAGTCAGTTCCTCAATAGAGGTTACCCAGATACCCTCATTGATGAAACTATTTTAGAAATAGAGTTTAAACATTCTACTGGTTTTTATAAACCTTTACTAAATGAATTTAAAAACAATTTAGAAATTTTTAATTCTGATATTCGTACTACATCATTAACGGATTCTATACAGGAAATTCTGCCTTCTGACCCATCATCAACAGTGACACATAATAAAGTTAAGTTTCCTACTTGTTTTTCACTACTTATAGTAGTGATTCTAAATATATATGTGATGTCATTTCCAAAAACTGGCACTTCATCAGTAACGATTTATTCCTTTTCGAAAAATTGGGGTCATTCCCAAGGGTAGTTTTTAGAAAAGGTAAAAACTTGAAAGAATTGTTACAAAGTAAACCAACTGTTGACCAATTTCATAGATGTAAAGGGTCTTTAATATGTGGGGCTTGTAATTGGTGTAATTTCATAAAGTTGGCCAATCTTTTCATGTTAAGGAGAGAAGATATTTTATTATTCACAAAATTAACTGTGATACTAGATCCGTCATTTATGTAGTTTTGTGAATGCTGTCCAGCATTCTACATCGGCAAGACGGATCGGAAGTTTCGCCAGCGTATATCAGCATATTTACGCATTAGAATAACAAATTGAAAATGCCCTTGCTAAGCACATTCTCAGTCACCCAAATCATAAGTTTTATTTATGGGTATAGACCACCTCCTACTAGTATTAGAGGAGGTCCATTTTCACTCATGTTGGAATTACGAACTCAAATGGCAAATAAAACTTGATGCCTTCAATAACCCTGGTTTAAATGAGAACTGCAACATTTCAGCAGTTCTCAAAATGAGAAGTTATTTGAGGTAAATTTGGTATTTTATTAAAGTTAGGTATATTTATATAGGTTATATTCTCATATATTAATATTAATACCGTCTTTAAGGCAAGATATTATTGCATCTTTTAGTTTAAGTTATGGATTGATGTTGACTTTCACGTTTGGATTTATTTGGTTAGGAATTTTATTTATTGTTTTAGATTTCACTTAAACAAGATATGTTGTTGCTCATTTATACTCTATTTGTATATGTATTTGATTGTTTGACTGACATGCTCTTTATTTAAAAGTTTTTTCTCAGCGCTTTACCAGGAAGTGATGTCTTTTGACACAATTCCTTTAGGTTATTTAAAATGTTCTTCTTGGCGCTTTTATTTTTATGTGGTTTTCTGAAGAAGCTGCTTTACTCTGTTAGCAGCGAAAACGCTTTTTATCTTAAAATAAACCTGTGTTCAAGTTTTACTGCCTTGTTATTTGGTTACTTAGTGGACTGCTTACAGCTGAAACCTTGGATTTTGTTTTTGTTAGATATTATATTATTATTATATATATTATATATATTAGCTTTATTTATAATATCTCCAAAATAATAATATAATATATTGATATGGGTGCTCTCCTTCTTTCGCTTTCGCAAAGGATGGACTTATTACATTTGCGTATTGACGCTATTGAGAACAGGAACATTAACCGAGTTGAGTCAAACAATCCCCCCGAGGAGCGTCACGGTGGCAACAATTTAGCTTTGGCTACTACCTTCCCATCAACGTCTTCTAGTGGGAATTCCATTCCTAATGCCCAACCTAACGCTCCAACTATGAATTCATCTAGGATAAATACTGATGCTTCAAACCGTGATTCCAACACCGACCCAAGGCTTATTGGCATTCCTACCATTTCCGAATGGATTAGTAACCTGGAAGCTTTTACTTTTTCTGGAGTTCCCAGTGCGGAACGACCGGCTATGGGTATGCACGATCAGGCTATTACAGTTAATACCATTATTGATAATTTAAAGAAACTGGATATTAAGCTTTTAAAGCTTAAGAAGTTACAATTAGAAGTTTCTTATTTTCAACAATGCCTTAATGAATGCATCGTTCCTAAGGGCTTGCAGAGTGCCTTTGCACCCTCAGGTCTTATACAAGACTCTGCGTTTTTTACAGACCTTATGGTCTTGTTTGAGCGACAAGGTTCACACCTGCTTGAATTACTAATCAAACATTATTCTCTAAATATTACTAAGGTCACAGAAGAAATTAACTGTTTGGATGACATAATTAAACTTGATGCTGACTTTTTAAGATATAAGTTTGACTATAATCGAATTTTTAACAGCATTGATGGGCTAATGGTCAAACTTAAGCAAAACAAAACAAAAAAACTATTAAGAGACAGAACTGCCTATCAACAGCATCAAGCTTATCCTAAATTACAAAAACCTGTTACATGTGAGACCTCGTCTGGACTGGATAGTTTAGATACATTTGGTACTGGTGAGCTTGATCCACCTATTGTCCCCATTGATAATCATGAAAGGGAAATTCCTTCTAATAATGAAGGGGTGAGACGTAGTAACAGGATAAAAGGGAATAATGCCAACAAAAGCAGAAATGGTAATAATTCTGATTACCAAAGGAACAGTAATAATCGGAATAATAATTTTTTAGGCCAATTACCCCCACGCATTTATCAGACCAGGAACAAGGTTCGCAACAACTGAATTCCTCATTTTTAACTGATGAGAATGCTTTGATTGATACCACTTGTGACACCCAGAATATTTCTCATGAATTTCCTACCATTCAGACTAACCTAAAAGGCGATTTTAAAATTTATAATTTCTCAAGTGTGTTTTTACAACCCAAACTCATTGATTTATTGTCTCGAGGGAACACCTTTATTCCTAGCGTTCATTTTGATTTAACTAAAACCATTATTGACCTGAAATGTTATGTCAGGAAATTAAATTTAGACTTGATATACAGTAATGATACCCATGTTGTTAGGTCTGTTTTAAGACTACCTAGAACCTTTAATCCGCCATTACATGTTGAATTACGTATCTTTGAAACTGTATGTGAGGTCGATTTTAGACACATCAAGAATGACCTTGTGTCTAACATGTCTTCCTCTAATTCGAATGTCACTAAAGAACAAAGGAGAGCTTTATTAGATCTTAATCTATTACCAGTTCGAGTTGTTAAGCCAGATAAGGGAGGAGGGCTTGTTATCTTAGATAACAATATGTATATTGATAAAATGTTAGCAGTATTAGATTCACCAGCTTACAGCCCGTCCTCTCTTAATGAAATGAACATGACTTCTAAAAGAATTAGAGGGTATTTGAGAGAGATGTTCCTCGCTGGGAAGATCGACCTTGATTTGTATAACTTCTTGGATATTTCTTTCCCTAAAGTCCCTGTCATGTTTGGAATTCCCAAGATTCATAAGGACCTTGGGAATCCTCCAATGAGAGCCCTGGTAGATGGAAGATTGTCTATGACCCATCCTTGTGCCAGCCTTATAGACCACATTTTGACTAAATATATTATGAATGTCTCAGCTGTGTGTAAATATTCTTGGTCGTTTTTAAGTAACATTAATAACATCACATTTATAATTCCAACAATTTCCTTACTATAGATGTAGTGGATTTATATACTTCCATTCCACATCAGGAAGCTATTGAATGGATAGAGTTAATGTTACGCAACCTTGATGCCATTGAAAATGAATTCGAGATAGTTACAGAACTATTAGATATAGTTCTGAGTTCCAACTTTTTCATTTTTAATAATCAATACTATCTTCAAAAACAAGGAGTAGCCATGGGCTCTCCGTGTGGTGCAAGCGTCGCTAACCTTTTTATGGCCTATTGGGAAAACAAATTTATTCTCACTAACCCATCATTTAAGAACCAGCTTCGCTTGTACACACGTTATTTAGATGATATCTTCATTTTATTCCATGGCGACTCGTCGGAAGCGGAAACTTTAATATCTTACATGACTCAAACAACAAGTTTTCTTTGATTTACTCATCATTTCTCTACTGAGGTAATTGACTACCTGGATGTGAAATTAATCAAGGATACAATAAGTGGGAAGTACTTATCTTCTGTCTTCCGTAAATCTACTTATTGTAATTCCTTGCTCCATTATACTAGCTCTCATCCCTTCAAACAGAAGAGAGCAATAGTGAAGGGTCAGCTAGTAAGAGCCTTTCGGATGTGTAATACGATTCAATCTTTCCAACAGGAATGTCATTTCCTGAGAAGTCAGTTCCTCAATAGAGGTTACCCAGATACCCTCATTGATGAAACTATTTTAGAAATAGAGTTTAAACATTCTACTGGTTTTTATAAACCTTTACTAAATGAATTTAAAAACAATTTAGAAATTTTTAATTCTGATATTCGTACTACATCATTAACGGATTCTATACAGGAAATTCTGCCTTCTGACCCATCATCAACAGTGACACATAATAAAGTTAAGTTTCCTACTTGTTTTTCACTACTTATAGTAGTGATTCTAAATATATATGTGATGTCATTTCCAAAAACTGGCACTTCATCAGTAACGATTTATTCCTTTTCGAAAAATTGGGGTCATTCCCAAGGGTAGTTTTTAGAAAAGGTAAAAACTTGAAAGAATTGTTACAAAGTAAACCAACTGTTGACCAATTTCATAGATGTAAAGGGTCTTTAATATGTGGGGCTTGTAATTGGTGTAATTTCATAAAAGTTGGCCAATCTTTTCATGTTAAGGAGAGAAGATATTTTATTATTCACAAAATTAACTGTGATACTAGATCCGTCATTTATGTAGCCTTTTGTGAATGCTGTCCAGCATTCTACATCGGCAAGACGGATCGGAAGTTTCGCCAGCGTATATATCAGCATATTTACGCCATTAGGAATAACAAATTGGAAAATGCCCTTGCTAAGCACATTCTCAGTCACCCAAATCATAAGTTTTTATTTATGGGTATAGACCACCTCCCTACTAGTATTAGAGGAGGTCCATTTTCACTCATGTTGGAATTACGCGAACTCAAATGGCAAATAAAACTTGATGCCTTCAATAACCCTGGTTTAAATGAGAACTGCAACATTTCAGCAGTTCTCAAAATGAGAAGTTATTTGAGGTAAATTTGGTATTTTATTAAAGTTAGGTATATTTATATAGGTTATATTCTCATATATTAATATTAATACCGTCCTCTTTTAAGGCAAGATATTATTGCATCTTTTAGTTTAAGTTATGGATTGATGTTGACTTTCACGTTTGGATTTATTTGGTTAGGAATTTTATTTATTGTTTTAGATTTCACTTAAACAAGATATGTTGTTGCTCATTTATACTCTATTTGTATATGTATTTGATTGTTTGACTGACATGCTCTTTATTTAAAAGTTTTTTCTCAGCGCTTTACCAGGAAGTGATGTCTTTTGACACAATTCCTTTAGGTTATTTAAAATGTTCTTCTTGGCGCTTTTATTTTTATGTGGTTTTCTGAAGAAGCTGCTTTACTCTGTTAGCAGCGAAAACGCTTTTTATCTTAAAATAAACCTGTGTTCAAGTTTTACTGCCTTGTTATTTGGTTACTTAGTGGACTGCTTACAGCTGAAACCTTGGATTTTGTTTTTGTTGGTTGTTTTCCCATTTTCCAATTTTCTAGATCTTAGCACAGGCTTGAGAGGAACACTATCATTCAGACCAAGACCTCTGTGTGACCCTAACCTTAGGATCCATTGTAATTCAATATCTTCTGCTTTATTTATAATATCTCCCATCCTCATATTTGGCCCCACCACATGTAGCACCTGAAAAACAAATGTATGTTGGGTACCTACCTGAATAGTATGTTTAGACAAAGTATTATACTCCAGACCTTTCCTAGTAGAATAAAAATGATCTCTCATCCTCTCTTTTAAACATTGGTTTGTTTTTCTGACATAGAACTTAAAGCAGTTGATACAGTGTGCTACATAAACCAGATTCATGGTATTACAGTCTGCCTTGGTCTGTAACTGTCACAGGCGACCAGTGCCAGGATGCTTAAAATATCTAGACTCATACACATATTCACAATATGCACATTTCCGAGTGCCACCCCACTCAGAACTGATGTTATTTAACATCCTAGGATAGCACGACTGCTGCTTCAGATTATTTTTATTCCTATGTAGAAACCTCGGTGCAGAGCCTACCAGTTCTGATATTTTATCAGCCACTTGTAAAATGGACCAATTTTTACGAAACATGTTCTTAATTATATCCACGTCTTGAGTGTAGGAAAGCACCACTGGAGTCTCATAAGGTCAGGTATCATGTACAACAGGTACTGATACCCTATCAGAAAAGTAGGGACTAGCCCGTCCTTTTCTTTCATTCAACACTTTCTGTCCAGCCTTGGCAGTTTCCCTCTGTCTATGCCCTCTGGCCAAATGCATTGCTGAGGAAGTCTAACTCAACTTGAAAATCATTCTCATCAGAGGACAGTCAAGATATTCTCATTGCCTGTCCTGTTACTACATTGGAAAACACATGTGAGAGATGCATACTGCCCCTATAAAGGAAGGTTGGACAATAGCAATCCTTCCTATGTACCTGAGTGCACCAACTCCCTTCCTTCTTAAAAACAGTGACATCCAAATAGTTAAAAGATTGCACAGACTTACACATAGTAAATCTAAGAAAATTACTAGTCTTACTAAGATTATTAAAAAATTCCATCAATTCATACTCAGTACCATGCCAACCAACAAAAAGATCATTGACAAATCATCGATAAAACATGATATTAGATTCTCTCCCTTTCAAAATGTGCTGTTGCTCCCACTCAGCCATGACAAGATTGGCATACGAGTTGGCACAACTCATGCCCCTCGCCACACCTGAAATTTGCCAATAACATTTCTTTTCAAATATAAACACATTGTTATCCAACACTAACTCGAACAACATACATAAAAAATCTACATGACTGAAAGAGTATTTACCATATCTAAGCAAACCTTGTTTAACCATAGAAATACCCTCCTGATTCGGAGTACAGGTAAAAAGAGAGACAACATCAAGGGTCACCAATATATCTAAATTTGGTATTGTGCTGTCAGTAGTGGCCTTACACAAACCACATAGGGATTGTTCAGTGTCTTTAAGAACCACAGGAAATTCCTTAAGTACTTCCCTCAATTGTTAGCCCCAAAAAAATGGAAATTGGTTTGGTAGTCCAACCACCACCAGCTAAAATTAGTCTTAAAGGAGGATTTATAGGGTCCTTATGTATCTTAGGCAGGCCGTGAAGCTGGGGTATTAGGGGTGCAGCAACTTTACAGTATTCAAACAATTCCTGTGTCATCAAGCCCATACACAAACATTCATTTAAAGAGTTCAAAATACTAGTGTGCATACCTAAAACGGCATTTACATCAATACTACTATAGGTAGTTGTATCCTGCAACATATTTGAAATAGTTGCATAATAGTAATCTGCATCTAACAGAAGCACTCACGTCAGTTTATTTTACTTCTGTTATTTTTGAGTTATCTCAGTGTGATTTGTTTATACATTACCTGCATTTGCCTTCTACTGGGGACATTGTTGGATTTCATTGTTATTTACTTGGAACTTGCATTCTTGTTTCTTTTTTGGATTTCTTGTCTGTAATTTATTTAAATGTCAAGATTTTGAAGGACTGTCATTTATATAAGCTTTCCTCTTCTCCTTATAGAAAACTGACTTACTCTAAGTTTTGCAATATATGAGGTGTCACCTACATTTTCAGAAAATTCCTTTGATGAAGGGATACATGGTTCTTTTAGCAAGAATGACAGCAGAGGATACCGTGTTTTTATATGAACTGAATGTGTTAAAAATATGTTACTGAAGAGCGGTTACCCTAATAACGTGTTGAATACAATAGGTGATGAAATATATAAAAAGAATTCTGGGATTTATATACCACTTTTGGGCAATATGGGATCTTTCCTGGATGGCAGGGAGATGCAAGTTGATTTTCCAAGCCCTGCCAGAGCTTTATGTCTTACCTATATTGTTGATTGTAATTTTATTTGATACATAGTTTACAAAAACTGGCTTATTTTTAGCTATACTAGTGGTTTTGATAAGGCTGTGGGGAGTGCACCAAAAGTGATTTTTAGGAAAGGGATTAATATTACAACAATGTTCAAAATCAGATTTATTAGTTAAAAACAAAAATATTGGTGTTTTTAGTGCAATATGTGTGCCCAATGTGGCTTTATTTTAGAAGGATGTGACATTTCTATTAAACAATTTCCAGTTTTAGTGATTAAATGTTTTTTCCAGTTTTAGCACTAAGGGGTTGGTTCATGTGATGCTAAACCAAATGTAGTTTTCTAAGAAAGCATTATGAAGGCAATCTTGATATTATGAAAAAAAAAAATACCAACACCGTAGCTAGGCATATTTTACTATTTCTCCAAGAACCAAAGAGGACCAACCGTGGCTGGGTATGTAACAACTTTAATAAAATAACAAACTACAAGTGCTGTCACGACCTTACAATCACTTCTTCAGACTCAGATGCAATAAAACCAATGTCTAAAAACTTAAAAAGGCTATCAAATCAGTCAAAAACAGTTAACTCCAGGGGTGGCTCGTGATATTGAACTGCCGGACTGCAGCCCTCCCACCTAGAAAAACACAAAAAAATGTTTTAAAACTAAAAAACAAAACCAGAAAAAATAAAAAGCACGAGTCCCGACTCCTCTGCGCATGTGCAGAGGCATTTGAAGACTTCAGACTGCCTTTATCAGCAGTCCGGATAGAGAAACACAGGTACCCAGCAATCATTGCTGCAAGTGCACCCAGGAATCAGTGCAGTGACGACCGCACAGAAGAGGAGGTCCGGACTGCTTCGGCTGCAGGCAGACGCAATAAGGATTGAGAGAGGTGAGCTGCTCTCATGGGACATATTGCACGGGCTGGATTGCTCTGTTTCGCAGGCGGGTTTGGTCACTGGATTGCTCCGTTTTACAGGTGGGTTTGGTCGCTGGCTGGATTCATTCAGGAGGTAGGTGGTCGCTTCGTTTGTTGAGACATACAGGATGTTGGTGGTCGCTGGCTGGATTCATTCAGGAGGGGGTGTGTGTCTGTGTGTGTGTGTAAAATGCCCCAGTTACTATATACTGGTGGATAGAGATACTCAGGCTTGAACCCTGTACCTTGGATGCAGGTGGCAAGGACCTGAATTCCCTCTCCACCACCATTTCTAAAAAAATTTGCAGATTTTTGCCTTATATTTGTTCTGTTCCTCATAAAATCTGTGGTTTCTGTATCTACATTTTTCCTTGCCAAGTCTGTAGTGTAGTGGTGCACTGGTAGCATTGCTGCCTAACAGCTACAGATTCTCTGGTTTGATTCTTGGGGTGCCTTCTGTGTGAACTTTTTCTAGCAGTTGTCTAAGTTTATAGCATGGATATTTGAAATTTGTCCCTATTTTTGGGACTGTATTCCCCCATTATTGACTTTGTCCAGGTATTTTGTGCTAAGGTTGAGAGTTATCTATGGTGGGAACTGTATTCATTGAATGTTTGGGGGCTGTATCTCCCCCCCCCATTACCGGCTTTGTCCACATGTTTTTTGCTAAGAGGTTGAGAGCTATAGTGAGAACTGAATTCACTGAATATGTTTGGGGGCTGTATTCCCCCCATTATTGGTTTTGTTCAGGTGTTTTGTGCCAAGAGGTTGACAGCTATTGGCTTTGTCCATGTATTTTGTGCTAAGGTCGAGAGCAATCTATGGTGAGAACTGTATTCGTTGAATGTTTGGGGGCTGTACCCCCCCCCCATTACTGGCTTTGTTCAGGTGTTTTGTGCCAAGAGGTTGAAAGCTATGCTGAGAACTGAATTCACTAAATGGTAGCCATTTAAGTTTGTCTTCCTCTCTTTTGCAAAACAGCTGATTTGGCATAGTGGTATGTTTCTCTGACTGTTTTGCACATGATCCCCTGGGTTAAAGACGTGGCAGTGAAATGTATGGTGGTAACACAGCATTTTATTCTAGGAACCTTCCAACATTATACAAGCAATGTTTAAAATGTGTCCCTGGTTTTTGGGCTTTTGCCCCCCCCCCCCAATAAATTTTGGCTTTTTCCCAATTTCTTGTGCTGCAAAGTTCAGAGATACAACTGCGTGTTGAGTAGATTTTACAAGGAGCTGAGAGCTGCAGGGGAACAAAACTTTAGTGCTGCTTATTCTAAGTCTGCTTGCATTAATAGCACAACAGGTGGTGTACTTGTTTTTGATGCAGAAGGCTATGGGTTCTACTCCTACAGTAGGTAGATGCAATGCTGATACTGTACTGTGTTGTAAAGTGGGTGGATGCTGCAGTCCTTTTTGGCAAAGATACCTAGAGTAGTAACTATGAACCCGAACCTGTTATCAGTTTGCTATACAGTACCTATTGCTATATTACTAGCTTATCATTTTTTTAATGCATGCAACATAGGCAATTTATTCCTCAAGGGCAACAGGCACTTTATTTGTAGATGAATAAACAGTGACATATAAAGTTGTTTGCTAGCAGCAACCTCTTCATTGTTACAGATTTCTTTAATGTGGAATTATTTAGATGACATTTACTACTTTAGAGATTGTGCATATTTACTGATACTGGTGGACTGTAGAAGGTTGAGTAGACTTTTATGATGGAAATGTTCTGAATTGGGTAGTTTTGTCATTGGTGCATGCATTGTTTACTGGAAAAATGTTCAAAACAATAAATTTAAAATGCCGACTAACAACTGTACTGTACTGTACAAGGAGCATAATTTAGTAGAATCAGGAAGGTGTATCAAAGAGCACATGTATGTTTCATGTGCAAGGGGCCTATGATTTGAAAACAGCCCAAAGTTAATCTTTATCTGCCACTGGCAAAATGTATTTTCTTTGAATGTGGGTTTCAATGCTGTTTCATTGAATGTGAGTTTCAAGGGCAGAGAAGTTTTTAATGCTAAGCCTGTTTTCATTGTGAGACTGCGTTGCTTTGTTTAGCAGATGTCTTAGTGTTTGTGCTGTAAAATGCAAAATAAAACTTTCAAATGAAATCCAAATCATCATAGAAGTAAAGCAGTATGCACATTAGTGTTTATGGTAAATGGAGTGAAATAGCCAAGTAATGGATCATTGAAATGGCTGCAGGGGGGAAGACTTCATTCAACCATGATTTTGTGAGGGGGAAGGGTGGCAAACTCAAAGACAGCCCCAGCTGAACTATACCTCCCAAATGTCCAGATTTTCACAGAATGAATAGATTTTTGCTTCTTATTTTTGGTTTGTTCCTCATAATATTTGTGGTTTTCTCATTTAGGAATTAAGTCACTAAATAATGACACACTGAGTTTCAGACTTCATAACCTTCAGAAAAATGCATGCTAAAGTAAGACCTGTTCTATCAACTGTCTCACTTTATACAAGAGCAATTTTTAGTACTGTTTATATGTTCCCCCAATATATTTGGCCTTGTCCAGATTTATTGCATTAACAGGTTGAGAGGTACATGCAAATAAATTGCTTTATAGAATTAGGCATAGCCAAAACTGTCAACTGTCCCCGAATTTGGCTCAAAATGTTGCTCCTCCCCTAATAATCCCTCCGCAAAATAGCAATTTTGGAAGAAAACATGGAGGGTTTACAATTAAGAAATAACTGTAATAATCAGAGTTATAGATTACTTTTATTTCAGAAATGCATGTAGATTCTTTTATTTTGTCAGCTGCTCAAGTTAGCAGTACTATTATTAAAAAGTGTCCCTTCTTTGACAGGTTCCAAGCTGTATTGTGTGGCTATTTTATATTTTTGCATCACATTTTTGGTCCATTTTTCATAAAATTGTTTTTTTTTGGCAAATTAGTGGTAAATCATTAAATACTGAAGTTAGAAAATAATGACAGACATTTGAGTTTCAGATTTCACATCCTTCGGAAAATTCATACCAATGCAAGACCTACTATTTTTCTAAGTTTATAAGAGCAATATTTGAAAATTGTCCTTATTTTTGGGCCTTTGTCCCACTTCTATGTCTGGCTTTGCTCTGAGGGTGAGAGGTATGACAAATGTGTCAGGGCCATCACAGTCAGCTAGAGACATTTCAAATTGTGACATACTTGTTACACCCCACTCCCCCATGTAGTGACTCTGGATGTGTCCAAGCAAGGCAAGGAGCAGTTATGCCGTGTAAATGTGCAGGGTATCCCCCCATCCAAGGTAGAGTACTACAGTGGCTTTTCATCTGTTCTTGATTTTGCAGAATGGTCTGGTTTATGTCATATTTTTATACTGTTGATTTATGCTTATTACTCAAAGTGCCTGTTGCTCTGTGTTTTAAGTAGCAATGCTTTAATGACCATCAGGTAAGCTTGTCTGAGATCATAACATGCAAGTAAGCTTTAATAAGCCTGCCAACATTGAAGCCTTTCTGTTGTTGCCATGCAGAGAATACTTAACTAGATAATGTATAAGTGTTGGGTATTGAAATGCATATGACAGTATTTGTAATAAAGGACAGTATTACATTATTTTAAGAAGCTCATTACACTTGTTGGAGACTTCCAGTGATCTCTGAGGGCTTTACCCGTAAACTAAACAGAATGACATTCATGTGTGGTCCATAACCTGTACAGTAATCCTTTAAGCAATGTATCTTGAGCTTGTTTGCTTTTCATTTTTTACTTTGATCATGTTTTCCCCATGAAACAAGTAGATAGCTGTCAGGCAGCAGGTCTTTTTTGGATAAGAAACATTTTTACAAGTGGGGGCATCACAGAGATTGCTACTTTCAGCATATTACTTGGCACTTTAATAAAGCTGAATATAAATTATAATTAGAACTGCAGTGCAAGGAGAAGCGGTTTGAGTTGAGTGCTGCTTGTTTTTCTTATACTTGATTTTGACTGGCATTCCAGTAATGTATTTAAAAAGTAATTTATTTTTTCATGCCTCTCAACCTTTTTGTTTCCATCTAGATATTAAGTAAGCTGTCAAGCTGCCAATGCATTGAAATATTTTTATTCTTTTATAATTCATTTATCTTGATTGGGCTCTCATAATGAGGGTTTAACACCCAGGGCAGCATATTTAAAGTTTATTTTTTGTAGTTTTGAGCATAGCCCCTCCCCATTCTACTTGTCTGCACCCCCATCCCATTGACCCCACCCATTCGGCTATCTTCTGCAGCCCCCCTTTGATTTGAAGTCACCAGCCGCCACTGGTTAACTCATTAATCAACGTAAAGGCATACCTTCATGAACTACTAAAAGCAATCCTTTTACTTGCAAATAACATATCCACATATAAATATATACATATGCTTACATAAACTTATCTCGATCTGTTAAAACAATATTAAAGCACAAATAATTAGTGGGGGAGTGTGCTTGTATGTAATACTGGTTTAATAGAGATGGCATTATTAATGCCTGGCGCCTTGTCTGCATTAAACTGTGCAATCCGTTTTTATTCAGCTAACTCTGTCTTGTTCTTAATGTCCCCTTTCCTAGAATTCTCTTTAACAATCTCAAGTACTAGGAATCTAAAGGCATGATGCATGGCATACTTCTTAATGTATTTTGCCAGTGCATTACTCTCTTTATTATTCCTAATATCTCTTAAATGCTTTAATAGCCTTTTTAAGTGCTTAGACATTGGTTTTATTGTATCTGAGTCTGAAGAAGTGAATGTGAGGTCGTTAAAGTGCTTACCGTTTGTTATTTTATTAAAGTTGTTATGCACCCAGCCATAGTTGGTCCTCTTTGGTTCTTGGAGATATACTACTGTTTTACTTACAGAGGACCTTTACCTAGTTTCTACACTCTTTTTTTGCCATAGTTTACTATTTCTTGATCCTTCATTCTGGTTCTCCATAATGGAAAGGATACAAGATGGACCTAGGGTTGGCCCTTGGGAGGAGGTTTTGGATGTAAGGGAGTTTTGGTGGCAATTAAAGTTTGATGCAAGATACAAGACCAAACGTAGAAACCAAACAAAAACAAGCCGTGAACGACTCAAGGCAGTCAAAGAAATTTATTTAAGAGCTTTTCGTCAGCACAGTAAGCTGACTTCTTCAGAAAACAGAAAACCACTGGCAGCATGAACCTTATAAAGGCTGATCATCCATTTACATCATGAAGCAATGATTCAATTAGTGCAATTAAAGTAAAATCAATTTTAAAAGATTTTTTAAAAAAACTGTTTAAAGGCACAGTAACCATTAGTGGTAGCAAACATCACCTCCTTATGAGTATACAAACAACACAAATACATAAGTCAACATGTTGGTATAAAAATTAATCTTATATAATGTATTACATGTTGCAACCATTAAATAAGCAACAATGCCATTAGAGTTTCAACAGTTATTAACCCTAGTTTTGTTTTGCTATTAATTCATGGTTTTAAACCTACATGTGTCGTAAGGTCAACAACACATGTAGGTTTAAAACCATGAATTAATAGCAAAACAAAACTAGGGTTAACAACTGTTGAAACTCTAATGGCATTGTTGCTTATTTAATGGTTGCAACATGTAATACATTACATAAGATAAATTTTTATACCAACATGTTGACTTATGTATTTGTGTTGTTTGTATACTCATAAGGAGGTGATGTTTGCTACCACTAATGGTTACTGTGCCTTTAAACAGTTTTTTTAAAAAATCTTTTAAAATTGATTTTACTTTAATTGCACTAATTGAATCATTGCTTCATGATGTAAATGGATGATCAGCCTTTATAAGGTTCATGCTGCCAGTGGTTTTCTGTTTTCTGAAGAAGTCAGTTTACTGTGCTGATGAAAAGCGCTTAAATAAATTAAAGTTTGATGCTGACTCTTTGCCAGGTTTGAATGAAAGTGTTTTGAAATTGAGTCATAAAAAATAATTAATTTGTGAGTGTTTTATATAATTTTTCTGTTGAGTAATATATTATAACGTATTAAGTTTTATGATTTTTTTAGCACTGATACATTCTTTGTATTGAATCATGTGACAGTAATGAGGTTATTTATTTGTTTTTCAATATATGCTTAGTAGTCCTAGAAAGTTCCTGATTAGAAGGGGATGAAAGAGCTTAACATTTATTATTTTACAGTTTCAAAAAAGTGGTTGTTGACAGCAGCCCATCTCCTTGGAAGTCTTTTTTGAATTCATGCTAACTTACCCTGGACTGCAAACCAGCCCTGAAGGCCTCTATTTTATCTATCTATCTATCTATCTATCTATCTATCTATCTATCTATCTATCTATCTATCTATATCTATCTATCTATCTATCTATCTATCTATCTATCTATCTATCTATCTATCTGTCTATCTATCTGTTTATCAGTTATCTATATTTGCAATTTGGTTTAGGAGGGGTATCCCATCCATTTACCCTGTAGTTCATGTCCAGCTCCCCATCAGCTTCCAAGAGAAATGAAAACTTACACGTCTACATTTCCTTGAGTACAATGAAGACATAACCAGTACTATTGAGATTTTCATGCCTTCTCTGTCCTACGCACTTGACTAATTCCAAGAGCAGCATCCATAAGTCCACAATGTCATCTGATTACCTCTACAGCAAATAGTTTTACAGTTACAAAAACTGAACTCAAAGGAGCAATGAAGAATTTAAAAGGGAGAATTCATCCTTTTATATTTTTGATTCATGCATGTACATGTGTACCCACTCATTTTTAATGAAAAGAGAATTTTATCGTTAAATAGATTCATTTCGGGGTGACCATAATTTTTGCAGGTCTCTAGCAGGATTGCAGGTAAGGCATGGTTGTAAAGCTGGCTAACAGATGCACTAGGGAATGGTATAATAGTAAAAACAGATAAATATGGTGCCAAAAAGGCAAAACATTTAAATGTAATAGAGACTTAAATAATTTTACATTAAACAGGGAGCTGTTCATACCCAAGAGAAGGATGATTAGGGAAAGAAAAAAGCTTTTGGATGAAGCTGCATTAAGTGCAGGTCCCCAACCAAAAATAGCCTAGTCTTGATCTAACTAATAGTAATGTGGTGAAAACAGTTGAGCAGAGAGCTACTGGCCAAAAGTAATCAGACTGCTGTATGGTTTTCAGACCCCAGTACATGTACCAGAAACATAATTACCTAACAGCAAACTGCACATTATTGCAGAACAAACTCACTATATTGGGTGATATTAAGAAAAAACTTGCAAACATCTATCCGAGAGCTTTGTCCCATATATTATGGCTGCACAGCTATGAAGGAAACAGGAAAAACACTTCTTGAGAGAAATATGGGTTCATGTAGCTTTGATTCCACAGTAGAGCAGTCAGTAGAGCAGTTGCAGATGAATGCAAAAATATTGTGTGACATTTAGATACGCAGACTTGGGAACTGGGAGATTGCATTTCTGCAGTTTCTATTTTTCAAGTGATAGTGCTCTGAGTTGTTTCCTTGTCCTTGCAGTAAAGTTGGGATGCATTAGAGCACAGCTCTATGACTACAGAAGATAAGCTTTCAGTTTTTTTTGGAAAACACAGCCCTACAAAATTTGGAAGGGTACCAGGAGGTTAGAACAATGAAAAAGATGTATGATTAATTGGAAGGCAAAGACTGCAAGCCAAGCTTACCTAAAGCTGGAAGATTGGGAAGGTAATAAATGAAAAAAGTTAAGGCCTGCAGAGGTATGGAAATTGGGGCATGATAAAAACGTGTGCATGAAGATGATAATGCAAACCAAACAATAACATATCCCTAGAGAAACAAATGATAAGCAGGGTGAGAGGCTGGTGAAAGGCATTTTAAAATACACTGAGATTACTCTACTGCAATTGGAGGAAGTACTAAACTGTTTCAGATCAGGTAGACATGCTGCATGAGTTATGTATATCTTTAGTTATGCTGGTGTGATAAGTTAGTGTGACAGCATGAGAAGATGGAGTAGCTATGGAATGGGTCAAATGGACAGATGGGGATGAACTAGGGAAAAAGAAAAGAAGGCACTCCAGGGGTTCTGGGTAAGCAAAACACAAGATCCCGAAGTGCAATATTACAAGGTGCTAAATGAGTTATCAGTCATGGTTGCTGAACCAGTGGCAGAAATGTAAAATACTAACTGCACTGTTATCTGAAGATTTGAGGAGGAAGGGTAGGAGACAAAAGATGTTCACTTGCGTAGAAATGGATCTAGAAAATAACCAGGTAACTACAGTCATGCGAGACTATCATTCCTTTATGGCTATACCATGGGACAGATTTTGTATGGCAGAGTGACAGAGTTCTTGAATACCAAATCTCTGTTGCCTGGACAGCAGCAGCAAGGTTTTATGGAGCAGAGGTATTTGCAGTTATAACTGCATTCATATCTATAAGTGTGTCTCTGTGGACATAACATACCAGAACATCATCACTGCCTTTGACACTGTAACTCACGTAAAGATACTAAGAAAATAAAATTAAAATGCATATGGTGTGCCCCCAATAAAGGGAAGTAGTATGACAATTGATGTCAGACGGGAAGCAGAGGGGGGTAGAAAAGTCCAAACAGTGGAATGGCAAGCCGATCGGTGCAGGGATGAGTTGCATAATTATTTCATATATTACAATAAGTTTGGAGAATAACTTAAATACAATTCACTTCTAGACTGATCATGTCAAGGTTAAAGTAGGACTTAAAGCTTAGAATTGTGCTGTACTTGTCCATTTTCATCATTTTTCATTGCCTTATTTTCTTTATAGTTTATTTCTTTCCCCATTTTTCTAGCAGCCTGTTATTTATCCCCTTTTAACAATACACCCAAATAACCCAGCCACTGGGGATGCACAAGCCAGTGCATTTCTTTGTGCCAGTCCCAAGCCCCGATAAATGGGGAGGGTTGCGTCAGAAAGGGCATCCGGTGTAAAACTTCACCAAATCATTCATGCGGACAGCAGTAAATATTTACATACCAGATCGGTTGAGGCCCGGGTTAACAATGACCGCCACCAGTGCTGTTAGCCAACAGGGTGCTGGCGGAAATTGGACTACTGTTGGCCAAAGGAGGAGAAGAGGGGGAAGGCATGGCCGAAGGCAGGAAGAGAGGAGAAAGGCTAGGACTGTGGTAGTGAGGGTCAGAACTTTGAATGTTGGCAGTATGACTGGTATTGCAAGAGAGCTGGTCAATATGATGGACAGAAGGAAGGTTGGTATATTGTGTGTGAAAGAGACCAGATGGAAGGGGGAGTAAGACTAGGTGTATTGGAGGTGGGTTCAAATTGTTTTATCATGGTGTGGATGGGAGAAGAAATGGCGTAGGAGTTATCCTGAAGGAATAGTATGCTAAGAGTGTTTTGGAGGTGAAAAGAGTGTTGGATAGAATGATGTTTATGAAGCTGGAAATAGATGGTGTAATGATGAATGTTGTTAGTGCATATGCTCTACAAGTTTGGTGTGCGATGGATGAGAAAGAAACATTTTGGAGTGAGTTGGATGAAGTGGTGATGACTGTACCCAAGGGTGAGAGAGTGGTGATTGGAGCAGATTTCAATGGGCATGTTGGTGAAGGGAACAGAGGGGATGAGGAAGTGATGGGTATGTATGGTGTTAAGCAAAAGAATGCAGAAGGTCAGATGGCAGTGGATTTTGTGAAAAGGATGGACATGGCTGTGGTGAATATGTATTTTAACAAGAGGGATGAGCATAGGGTGACATACAAGAGTGGAGGAAGATGCACACAGGTGGATTATATCTTATGTAGGAGGGCCAGTTTGAAGGAGATTGGAGACTGTAAAGTGGTGACTGGGGAAAGTGTAGTTAGGCAGCATAGGATGGTGGTTTGTAGGATGATGCTAGTGATCAAGTAGAGGAGAAGGAGTGTAAGGGCAGCACCAAGGATCAAATGGTGGAAATTGAAAAAAGGTAATTGTGAGGTGGAGTACAGAGAAGAGTTAAGACAGGCACTGGGTGGCAGTGAAGTTACCAAATAGCTGGGTAACTACAGCAGAGCTAATAAGGGAGACGGCTAGAAAGGTGCTTGGTATGACATCTGGACAGAGGAAGGAGGACAAAGAGACCTGGTGTTGGAATGAGGAAGTACAGGAGAGTATACAGAGAAAGTGGCTGGCAAAGAAAACGTGGGATTGTCAGAGAGATGAAGAAAGTAGGCAGGAGTATAAGGAGATGAGGTGCATGGCAGAGAGAGGTGGCAAAAGCTAAGGATAAGGCATATGAAGAGTTGTATGAAAGGTTGGACACTAAGGAGGGAGAAAAGGACATGTACCGATTGGCTAGACAGGGGGACCGAGATAGGAAAGATGTGCAGCAGGTAAAGGTGATAAAGGATAATGAGGGAAACATACTCACAAGCGAGGAGAGTGTGTTGAGCAGATGGAAAGATTACTTTGAGGGATTGATGAATGAAGAGAATGAGAGAGAGAGAAGGTTGGATGATGTGGGGATAGTGAATCATGAAGTGCAATGGATTAGCAAGGAGGAAGTAAGGATAGCTATGAAGAGGATGAAGAATAGAAAGGCTGTTGGTCCAGATGAGGAAGCTTGGGGGTGTTAATATAAAATGGCAGTGGAGTTTCTAACCAAATTGTTTAATGAAAGCTTGGAAAATGAGAGGATGCCTGAGGAATGGAGAAAAAGTGTTTTGGTACCAATTTTTAAGAATAAGGGTGATGTGCAGTGCTGTAGTAACTACAGAGGGATTAAACTGATCAGTCACAGCATGAAGTTATGGGAAAGTGTAGTGGAAGTTAGGTTAAGAAGGGACGTGATGATTAGTGATCAGCAGTATGGTTTCATGCCGGGAAAGAGCACTACAGATGCGATGTTTGGTCTGAGAGTGCTAATGGAGAAGTACAGAGAAGGTCAGAAGGAGTTACATTGTGTTTTTGTAGACTTAGAGAAAGCGTATGACAGGGTGCCTAGAGAGGAGTTGTGGTATTGTATGAGGAAGTTGGGAGTGTCAGAGAAGTATGTAAGAGTGGTACAGGATATGTACGAGGGTAGTGTGACAGCGGTGAGGTCTGTGGTGGGCGTGATGTATGCGTTTAAGGTGGAGGTGGGATTACATCAAGGATTAGCTCTGAGCCCTTTCTTATTTGCAATGGTGATGGACAGGTTGACAGACAAGATCAGACAGGAGTCCCCATGGACTATGTTGTTTGCAGATGACATTGTGATCTGTAGTGAGAGTAGAGAACAGGTGGAGGTGAGCCTGGAGAGATGGAGATATGCTCTAGAGAGAAGAGGAATGAAGGTCAGCAGGACTAAGACAGAATATATGTGTGTGAATGAGAGGGAGGATAGAGGAATGGTGAGGATGCAAGGAGTAGAGCTGGCGAAGGTGGATGAGTTTAAATACTTGGGATTAATAGTTCAGAGTAATGGTGAGTGTGGAAGAGAGGTGAAGAAGAGAGTACAGGCAGGATGGAGTGGGTGGAGAAGTGTGTCAGGAGTGATTTGTGACAGATGAGTACCAGTAAGAGTGAAAGGGAAGGTCTACAAGAGGGTAGTGAGACCAGCTATGTTATATGGGTTGGAGACAGTGGCATTGACAAAAAGGCAGGAGTTAGAGCTGGATGTGGCAGAGTTAAAGATATTAAGATTTGCACTGGGTATAACAAGGGTGGACAGGATTAGGAATAAGTATATTAGAGGGTTAGCCCAGGTTGGAAGGTTTGGAGACAAAGCCAGAGAGGCAAGATTACATTGGTTTGGACATGTGCTGAGGAGGGATGCTGGGTATATTGGGAAAAAGATGCTAAGGATGAAGCTACCAGGTAACAGGAAAAGAGGAAGGCCTAAGATAAGGTTTATGGATGTGGTGAGAGAGGACATGCAGTTGGTTGGTGTGACAGAGAAAGATGCAGAGGACAGGAAGAAATAGAATACAGATGATCCACTGTGGCGACCACTAATGGAAACAGCCAAAAGAAGATGAACAATGCACCCCAATACCGCATGCTGTCATGTCCCCACGAGAAGGAAAATCTGTGCACTAAATCATGCAGGGGTATATAATTCACATCTATTGCTTTTGTCATTATTTCATTTAACTTGTATCAAGCAAATTATTTAAATCTTCTTGTTATATTCATGATGATTTCTATATAACGTTCTAAATTAGTTACATATCTGCAAACAGAGCTAACTTTTTGTCATTTGAGTCTTTCCACCTATATCCTACAATATTTATTTGTCTGACTTCTTTAGCAAGGGGCTCTAAATATAGGGCAAATATAAGATACAAAACTGGACTGCTATAATCTGCCTCCACATTTCAGGCTAGACATTGCATCCACACAAATTCTAAATATTAACTTTTTCCCGAAATTCACAGCCAATCCTGCCAAACACTTTCTTAACATCCAGTCCCATATTTACAAATGTTTTCCTCTTTATTTCACCATCCCTTTGTATTGTAAAGATTCAAAAATGTCTGTCTACCTTCTTTGAGGCAACAATGGTCTGAATCTGTTATTCCGTCATTACCTTCACTAATCTTTTTGCTAAAATTGTCATTAAGTCTTTAGAGTCATGATTTAAAACTGAGATAGGTCATGTCAAATCCTTGTCTTTCTTGGATATAATAACCATCAGAGAACTTTGCCATAATGAGGATAAATTTCATCCTTGCATTATATTGTTAAATAACATTTTCCGGATCTTTATTATTTCTCATTCTTTTCTGTCCCACACCTCTGTTGGTATTCCATCTAAACCTGGCATTTTTCCCATGTTCTCTTGTCCCACTGTCCCCTAAGCTCTTCTTCTGTTATTTTCTTCACTAAATTATGTCTATCTCCCTCAGCTACTCTAGGCAAGTTTAGCCCTCCCAAGTACAAGTTTAGCCCTCCCAAATACTTTTCTATTTACTGCTCCCTTTACTGTTTCTTAGCCTTTACTTTTATATATCTATGATACAGGTTGTCATAAAACCCTTTTAAAATGTCTTATATTATCTGGGTCCAGCTACATTTTTCAATTCTCTGAGTCTTAATTTTAACTATAATTCTTTCTACTCATTGCTGTAGTCTCTGATGTAGAAGTTTTATTGATCTATGGTTATTGCCAAAAACGTGTTTCACTGCTTTTGCTCCATGCTCATTTACAGTTTCTAGATATTCCTTTATGCCCTCCTTCACACTTCTAGCTTTCTATCAACCAAGTCTGTTTCTGCTACTCCTTTCTCTTCCTGTATTTTTTTATCACATTAATTGTCTGCGGATATTTATTGCAGCCTCTATCCAATATCTCTTTGGCTTTTATCATTGTCCACTTCTTTATTCTTGACTTAGAAATCTATCATTTGTCCACCAACTCTGCATTTTCTCCCCTAGATCATTACAAGCATACATAAGTACACAGTCTAACTAATCCTGAAACATCATTCTTTTCAAAAAGTATGTGAGAAAATGCCATTGCCTGTCACAGTATCTCCTTAAATTTGATTTTGGTTTCGTTCATCTGTATTGGTGCATGGTTTGACAAGTTATTGGGTGTGTCTCTTTGGTTTCCTTAGAGATATAAAAATCGAGCACAAGTTTTGTATTTTCCTTCAGAAGTGTATAAATGCTTGTCACTCTACTTCCAGTGTTATGACATCCTGTACACCGGGTCTATATTACATAATCGAAGAGACACTTCTTTGAATATGTAATATATAAACCTGGTTTAAGGCTCCAGAGACCACCCCAGCACTACCAGGCTACAACTGATACCCAGACCAAAATGCAAAAGATGGGGGCGTATCCATATTCATCAAAGATACCCACACCTCCAGGTTAGTGGCACAGCACGATGCTTCAGAGATCATTCATGTGCAACTAACAATGGGCAAAACTGTAATTCAAATTGTAGCTTGCTACAGATCACCCACCATGTCCCAGGACCCTCATTCCATGTTTCTGGAAACACTGGGAAACATAAAGGTCCTACCAAACACCCTAATATTGGGTAATTTCAATTACCCAAACATTAACTGGGAGAACTACTCAAGTACTAACTCCTTGCCCAACATTTCCTAGAATTTATAAACTCAAATGCCCTGGATCAACTGGTCAACACTCCCACCAGAGGTGACAACATATTGGAACTGGTCATCACCAACATGGGCGACAGATGTTCCACACTGGAGGTCAACCCCTTGCTGGTTCGATCTGACCATAAACAAATCAGTCTGGATATCCACATTCCGCCCCCACCCCCAGACAAGGAAACCACTGTGTAAAACTTTTCCAAAGCAAACTTCACGTTACTTAAGACCAAGGTGGAAAGTTTCAAAGCCCCCATGCTAAAGGATAACGCTGTCCAAGCTGCAAAATCCTTTACTAATGCATTCTACAGGCACCTACAAGAATGCATGGATCGTGCTATCCCAAGCAAAACCAAGAATCACTCCTCCAAGAAAAAAAAAACAGTCTGGTGGACCCCTGCCATAAACAAGCTATACAATAAAAGGAGAAAACTAGTACAGAAAAGAGTAAAATCCCAAAAAGGGAAGACATCCCTGATCAGTATCAGCACGAAACTACGATCCCTCATAAAATCATCCAAGGCAAGCTTCAAAAGAAAAATTGCCAAGGACTCCAAAGGTAACCACAAGGCATTCTTTAGCTATGTCAAGAATCTAAGTGGCAATGCTCAGATCTGCTCAGAGTTAGTGCAGAATGACACAAAATACACTGAACCGACCGATATCACCAATATCCTGGCAGACAGGTTCAGTGCAAACGTAACCCCCCCTCACCCTCTAAAGAGCCCATAACCATACCAGAAGAATGTAGAGCCCCTAAAATCACAGACACTCAGGTTAAAACAGTCTTACCCAAAGCCAAAAACACAGCATCAATGGGACCAGATGGTGTCCTAGGCTGCATCCTACATGAGCTCAAAGATGAACGAACCCCTCACCTAAACACACTGTTCAAACTCAGCCTCTCCATAGGCTACATACCCATAGAGTGGTGCACATCAACAGTTATTCTGCTCCACAAAGGTAGAGCCACAACAGACCTCAGGAACTATCGCCTATAAGCCTGGCTAGCTTGGTATGCAAGGCTATGGAGTGTATCATCATGGAACTCATTGACAGAGACATTGGGAACCTCCAAACATTGGGCCCTACCCAGTTTGGGTTTGTTAAGGGCAGATCATGCCTCCTAAACCTGGTGGACTTCTTTGAGACAGTTACCAAGGCTATAGACGAGGGAAAGGTGGTACACACAACCTACCTAGACCTTGCAAAGGTCATTGACACCATTCCCCCATTCTGATATTATAGACAGGCTCACCAACCTGAACATAAACCCCTACATCACAAGATGGGTTGCCATCTGGCTCATGGACAGAACCCATATGGTGAGAGTTGCGGAAGCTAGGTCCAACTCTAAACCGGTTACAAGTTGCGTTCCCCAGGGCTCAGTCCTAGGACCCCTCCTGTTTGGCATATACTTCTCAGAGGTACAGGCAAGCACAGGAGGACTATGGCTAACCAAGTTCGCAGATGACTGCAAACTAGGGGTTATAATTGACTCTCCAGCTGACACAGACATCCTCCAAAAGGGTCTCACTGGGACGGAAACATGGTGTCAAAATCATGGCCTCAAGCTAAATGCCAAAAAGTGCATAGTCATTCCCTTTGGAAAAAATAAAGTACCACAAACTACCACATAGGTGGTAGTCCCCTAAATATGGAAGATGTAATAAGGGATCTGGGGACCCAAGTAGATAGTAATCTCTCCTTTGATAATCACATTGCCAAAGTGGTTAGAAAATCCTTCTATGTGGCCCACCTAGTCACAAAAGGGTTTGCATCCAGATCAAAAGAGGTCATTGTGCCCCTCTACTCATCCCTCATCAGACCCATCATAGAGTACAATGCCCCATTTGGGATGTACTTTACATGACACCTGCAACAGCTGGAAAGACCATGGAAGTACCTCACCAAGAGGATCACTGGCCACAAACAGATGCCCTATGCAGCTCAACTGAAGAAACTCGAGCTGTACTTGGTTGCATACCACCTACTCAGAGGTGATCTCTGCCTGATATACAAGGCCATGTCCAACCCAGAATTGATGGACATGCTCCACCTAAAGAAAACCATATTCCCTCAAGCCACACGGTCTAGGGATCTAAACCTCACCACAACAATAAATATGACGTGCTGGAGGGATAGATTCCTGTCCCAGAGACTTCCCATGCTTTGGAACAAGATTCCAATCTACATTAGACAGAGCACCTCGCTAACACTCTTCAAGAGAAACCTTGACGAGTGGATGGGAAACAGAAAGTTTACCCTGGGGATCACTTCAGTGGCTCTGCTGGACAGAGGCACAGGGAACTAATCTAAGGGGACGGGGAAAGCCAACACATTCTGGCTAGGATTATAAATCCCTTCGGGCAGATAGCCTAGTACCTACCTATGAACTTATGAAACTATATGTAATTATTGACCCCTAAACACCAAAATGTGAAAACCAGGAAAGGCCAAAACCACAAATTTTCTGTACTAGTTTCCTCCTTCTAGAGTTTACCCTTTTACCCCAACGTAGAGAAATCTTGGAGTTGGTATATTTAGTTAGGGGGGTGTGGGGGGGCACAGCCTCCCAAGTCAGAGGGTGTGGGGGTGAAGCACCCCACTTAAATTACATTTGAAGTTTGTGTTGTTTCTATGGCCCCGCAAATTTTTTCCCTTGGAAAAGTTTTGCGGTATTGGCCGTTCACGGTTTTTGTGTTTCGGTGTTTAGGGGTCAATGATTACATATTTGAAGAAGTGTCTCTTTGATTATGTAATATAGACCCTGTACACCAAATATCTGCATACATTTTCCAGGAATCTATGCCCTTTTTGTACAACCCATCTTCTCAGTCCCCCTAACACATCCTGTCTATTGCAAACAATATTCCAGGCTCTTGCTACCACCAGCATCCTTCCTGGAATGTTGTAACTTTCCCCATAACATATTTAATTTCCTGCAGAGTGATTTTAGGTGGAAAGTATACAGATGTCAATGTAATACTCATTCTCAGCCAGTTTCCACTGATTAATATATACCTTCATTGTCTGTCCTTTTTCTGTTCATTCATCTTTAACCCTAACCCTTATTTCATCAATAAAATATCCCCCATTTTCCTCTGTCCTTCTACTGCAGCATAAAAACCTTCCTTTGAACTCTGTCTTATAAGTGCCTAATGTTCCTTACCATTTAAATGTGTATCTTGTAATATCATTATCTGCTCCTTATCTTTTAAGATACATGCTAGTACATTTATCCTTTTTTCACATCAGTCAGTCTAGGTATATGTCCCTTCATCCTTTACTATACATGTCTAATGTTCTTATTCTTTTATTTGGTTTACCTTATTTTATGTTAAACTCTGTTTTTCATCTGGCATTGTCTTTGAAAAATGTTCAGGTCTAGTGTAGTAATAGATGAGAACAGCCCCCAACCCCACCCAAATACCCATTCATTTCTTGAGCTGGTACTCTCATGTGGCAAATAGTTTTAGTATTCAGCGTATTCTGTTCAGACAAATATTACATACTGCTTCTCTCAAGAGACACCAGTATAAAGCTAGACAGTAGTAACAAATGGAGTAACTCAGTCTCTAGTGTTTTTCCCTTCCCTTCATTGGGAGTCTGAATACATTTTCTTTTTTCTGTAATTATCTCCTTCATTGATAATGCATGCTGACTTCTCTTACCTATCGTCCTAGTATCTCACAGTTTTCTAATAAAACTCACCCTTCTGCATCTCCATTTTCTGTGTGGGTTAACCTCATTAGCAACATCCATTGTCTGATTAGTTTTTGAATCAACTACTTCCAGTCTTCAACATCAGAGCAGATGTAGCACGAATGTCCTCTTTAGTGCTGAACAGAAACTTTCCTGTCTTATAAAAGCCCTCTCTTTAACTCTCAAACTGTCTTCCAGCTTTGTCAGAGAGACAAAGTGCCTTCCTTGCCACATTTAACTAAGCACTTAGAGCTGCATGAAAGGGCACACCAACCAATTTTCAAAAACATCTTTCAACTCTTGACTCTTTAGTGTCCTAACCCTTGTTATCCAATTATCAAGATAAGCTTCATAACGCAAGTTTAGTTTTATTCCTAATTAATTTGCTAAGTAAACAATACAGCAAAACCTCCTGACCTATTATTATTATTGTTGTTGTTGTTATTATTATTCTTAAAGGTCCTTTTAATATTTATGAGAATTAATTTGAATGCATTGTTGCATTAAGTGGTCCTGCTCAGAGTCTTCTTCCTTAATGTCTGTATTACCCCAATTGGCTAGGTCCCGCACTCTTCTGCTATGCTCTTATATGGCCTTGGTTTTCTGCTGTAGCTTTCCCTGGCAAACTAGAAATGGCTTCACTGGGATTCTCTCCCTTACCTGTTGTAGTGAAGTGTCTAGCTGTGTTTTGGCTAGATGTATCTTTACAAGCCTCCATTTCCTCAAACCTTTTCTTTAAATCTACAAAGACTTGATTTGAAACCCCATACAATTTTACCTCTAAAGGATAAAATACATGAAAGGAAGCATGGTAAATGAGTTTGAATTTGAGATTCAATTCTTTACATTTCTGCATGCATGGAAAGAAGGCATTCCTTTCTCATCCTCTTTGAACAGAAGAGGCATTATCCGTGAATATCCTTGCTTCTGATATTTTAAAAACATTTCCTTTCCTCCACAATTTAGATAGTATTTCTTTCTTTATTTGGTAGGAATGAAAATTTATAAGGCTAAGTGTTGGATGTTTTCATAAAGACGATTTTGGGACATTAACCACTGCCCCCTTTCCATTTCCAAATGTTGCATGGGAATCCTGTCTGGTTATAAATGCAATTTTTTGAGTAAAAGCTTTACAATCCTTCTCTTCCATAGTGTCTGGGATTGCCATGAAATGCAGGTTCTCCTGAACCTATCCATCTTTTATTTTATTAAGTCTGTGAATTAACTTTTTCTAGTTCACTTCTTGTTCAGCTAGTTTTTCCATCCATTCTTTCTCTATTGTATGTATAGTGGTGAGATCATCTGAATGCTAGTTCAAGGTCTCCTCAGCTTCTGTATTTTCTGGATATTTAAGGCAATGTATTTTAACAATGTTCTGCTTATTTTGAATATTTCTGAGTTCATCTGATATTTTTTCTGCTCCAGCAAGATAGGTGCCCTTTTATTTTCCTCATACCGCCTGTCCTTTCCTGGAATGTCTTCCACTGACTCTCTCTCTCTATCTCTGTCTCTCTGTCTCTCTCTCTCTCTGGAGACCTATTTGAGTTATTTTTATTACCTTCATTTTAATGGATTTATTTCTAAGTTTCTGGCAGTCATGAACACACCTGAGATCTTCAAATGTTAATATATATATATATATATATATATATATATATATATATATATATATATATATTTATATAGAGTTGTATATATATATATATATATATATATATATATATATATTAATTCTTTGCATTTATCTATGTCTTTATTTATTTAGTTTTGAGGCAACTTCTAAGTACAGTGCCTGATAACAAAGAGGCATGCAGTTTACGGGTATAGTAGAGCCATAAAATAGCACTTTAGTAACTTCAGAAGCCAGCCTGCCTTTCTCATTAACACCCTATCTCTACAAAAAAAACATATCTGACATACCTCTCAACTTGGAAACATCAAAAATGTGGACAAGGCCCATGAAAAATAGGTACAAATCTGTATGCTGATTAACATACAATTTACATACATAATTATGTGTCCCCACCCACTCCAATGGAATTGTGGGATATCAACTTTCAAATGCAAACTGAAAAACAGACAACCAAAATATGGCACTGGAGTCTCCCTGCAGCCATTCCAGTGTCTTTGGCTATTTCATCCCATTTACCATAAACACTAATGTGTGCATACTGCTTTACTTCTACAATGATTATTTGGATTTTATTTTTACATTTTATAACACAATGCACAAACACTAATGGACATCTGCTAAACAAAACAATACTGTCTCACAGTGGTTCATAGGTTCATAGATTCATAGGTTCATACTAGGCTATCTGTCATAGGGCATTTATAAGCCTAGCCAGAGTGTGTTTGTCTTTCGCCACCCATTTTAAATTAATTTTTCTATGCCGTTTTTTGAGGTTAGTATACTGTGCCTCTGTCTAACAGTGACACAGAAGTGATACCCGGGGTAAGCCTACGATCTCCCATCCACTCATCAAGATTCCTCTTGAAGAGAGTCAATGAGGGACTCTGCCTAACCTGGACTGGGATTTTATTCCAGAGTAAAGGGAGCCTCTGGGTTATAAATCTGTCCCTCCAGCATGTCCTATTTATTTCAGTGATGAGGTTCAAGTCTCTCGAGCGTGTAGCTCGATAGGATTTGGATTTTCTGAGGTGCAACATGTCCATTAATTCCGGGTTGGACATGGCTTTATACATCAGGCACAGATCGCCTCTGTCTGGTAAGGTACATCCCAAAAGGGGCATTGTACTCAATTATGGGCCTGATGAGGGATGAATAAAGAGGCACGATGACCTCCCCTGATCTAGATGTGAATCCCTTCATGATTGGGTGAGCTATATAAAATGTTTTTCTAACCACTTTGGCCACGTGGTTGTCAAATGAGAGATTGCTATCAACTTGGGTCCCCAGGCCGCTAATTACTTCTTCTGTACTTAATGGATTACCACCTATGTGGTAATTTGTGGGCACTTTGTTTTTGCCAAAGGGGATGACTATACACTTTTTGGCGTTTAGCTTGAGGCCATGGCTCTGGCACCAGTTGTCTGTTTCTATGAGGCCCTTTTGGAGGATGCTTGTGTCGGCTGGAGAGTCGATTATGGCACCCAGTTTGCAGTCATCTGTGAACTTGGTCAGCCACAGTCCTTCCGTGTTGGTCTGTACCTCCGAGAAATATATACCGAACAAGAGGGGTCCCAGGACTGAGCCTTGTGGGACGCCACTTGTAACTGGTTTGGAGTCTGACATGGCTCCAGCAATTCTAACCATGTGGGTTCTGTCCTTGAGCCAGTTTGCAACCCATCTAGTGACATAGGGGTTTATATTTAAGCTGGTGAGCTTATCTATAATGCCCGAGTGGGGTATTGTATCGAAGGCTTTTGCGAGGTCCAGGTAGGCTGTGTGGACCACCTTCCCCTCGTCAATGGCCTTGGTGACTGTTTCAAAGAAATCAGCCAGGTTTAAGAGGCAGGATCTGCCCTTAACAAAGCCGAACTGGGTAGGATCCAGTGTCTGTAGGTCCCCAATATCTTTATTTATGAGGTCCATGATGATCCTTTCCATAGCTTTGCAGACCAAGCTAGTCAGACTTATGGGGCGATAGTTTCCAGGATCTGTTGAGGCACCACCTTTGTGGAGAGGGACCACTGTTGCTGTACGCCACTTTTTGGGTACATATCCTGTAGTAAGGCTGAGATTGAACAGTAGTTTTATGTTTGGGTTTAGCTCTTCTTGGAGTTCATGTAGGACGCAGCCCGGGACACCGTCTTGTCCCATTGATGCTGTGTTTTTTGCTTTGGAGAGGGCGGCTCTTACCTGAGCATCTGAGATGTCAGGGGGGCAGCACTCTGCTGGGATAGATATTTGCCCTTTTGGTGGGGAGGGGGGGGAGAAGTTTGCACTGAACCTGTCAGCTAGGCTGTTGGCAACGTCTTTGGGTTCAGTGTATTTTTTTGTCATTTTGGACTAATTCTGAGCAAATCTGGGAATTCCCACTCAGGTTCCTAACATAACTAAAGAATGCCTTGTGATTATCCTTAGTGTCCTGTGCAATTTTTCTCTCGAAGCTGGCCTTAGATGATTTTATGAGCGCCTGTAGTTTTTTGCTAATACTGATCAAAGATGCCTTCCCTTTTTGCGATTTTGCTCTATCATGTAGTAGCTTCCTCCTTCTATTGTATAGTTTGTTTATGGCTGGGGTCCACCAGACAGGACATCTGCCTTTGGAGGATTGAGTCTTGGTTTTATTTGGGATTGCACGATCCATGCATTCCTGATGGTGTTCATAGAATACGTTTATAAAGCATTCTGTGGTCTGGGCCATATTTTCCACAGGCCCAGGGGCTTTGAAGGATTCCACCTTGGTTTTGAGGAGTGTGAAATTTGCTTTAGAGAAGTTTTTCACTGTGGTTTTCTGGGTACAGGGTGGGGTCGGAATGTGAATATCCAGTGAGATTAGTTTATGGTCTGATCTTACCAGTGAGGGATACACTTCTGGTCTGGAGCATAGAGTCACCATGTTGGTGATGATCAGGTCCAGTATGGTTTCCCCTCTTGTGGGAGTGGTAACAAGTTGTTCCATAGCATTTGAGTTTATAAATTCTAGAAACCTTTGGGCTAGGGTGTTGGAGCTAGAGTAATGCTCCCAGTCTATGTTTGGGTAGTTGAAGTCGCCCAATATAATGGTGTTTGGAGAGACCTTCATATTTTCCAGTGTTCTCAGGAAGGCCGAGTGGGGTTCCTGGGTTTGGGAGGGTAGTCTGTAGCAGGCTATAAACTGGAAGGCAGTTTTACCCACTGCTAGTTGCACATGGATAGTCTCTGATGCTTCATGCTGTGCCACCATCCTGGAGGTGTGGGTATCTTTGACGAATATTGATACTCCCCCTCCTTTTGTGGTTCGGTCCAAGTTTTGGGGCTGAAAAGCATGGTATGAGGTATAACCTGGTAGTGCTGGGGTGCTCTCAGGAGCCTTGAACCAGGTTTCTGTTACTGCACAGATATTGATGTTCTCCATGCTAAGGAGAGTTTCAAGTGCGTGCATCTTGAGGTTTAGACTTCTGGCATTGAGTAGCATTACTCTTAGTTTCTTATCCCTTGTGATACCTATGGAGGTGGGTTTGTCTTTTGAGGCTTGCCTAAAAAAGGCACTATGGGGGTAGTAAGAGTCTTTGCCAATATCCGAAAGCCCAGGGGTGACAGGTGAAAGCCATCCATAGCGAAGCATCGTGGCTTGTCGAGCATGTCATCCCAGGCTGACAGGCATTGGATCCCCTTTGAATGACACCAATACTTAAGCCAATTGTTGAAATTGATCATCTTGTCTTCATATTGTGGCATCATTGTTGGTAAGGGTAAGATGCTACTCAAGGTCAGGGTCATACCGGCGTGGGCTACATGCTCAGAGAGCTCCTCTATGTCTCTTTTCATGTGGTCCAGTGAGGTATGTCTCAGGTAATTCACACCAGCTGGGACAATGACTTAGTCATATTTATACTTGCCTTGGAGTGACCTGAGTGCTTGTGTTATGTGACGGATCCTAGCCCCCGACAGGCAGCTCACGGTGACCTTCTCCTTGTTCAGCCTTGTGAGCAGGATGTCAGTGTGCCTGATGATAGAGTCACCTATTACAAGTGTATCAGGAGTGTTGTTTAGCCTTAAGGGCTGTGACTGTTCAGCACACTAGCTTTGTGAGCTATGTGTTGCACTTGTTTTGTTTTGGGGTAGCGGTTGCTTGGGTGCTGCTTTGGAGGTCTCTGCTGCTTAGGCAGATTTTTATTTAGAGCCTCCGAGTATGTTTTTGTGTGTTTATGTGTTTGGTTTGCTGTCATGGTAGGTCTATGTGAGACTGGAATTGTAGTGAGTCTGGTTTCCTTCCCCTCCTAACTGGTTACGCCAGTACTGAGTTGAGAGAGCTTAGCCTTCAGTTTGGCTATATGGTTGCATCTCTCACATGTGCTGGAATTTGTTGGGAGGAGGAGGAGAGGATTGTCTGTACATGAGGCAGTTGTAACATTGCCTCAAGATTCCCAGATTCACCAGCTGGACCAGAGAGGAGATTGACAACTGACCTTTCAACATGCTAGAATAGCATTGGGAATTCCTTTATAATTGAAAAAAAGGGCCAATGGGGAACAAGGTACTCAAGGGGAGTTTGTGAGGGTGTAGTGCTTTTAATTTTTTAGTGCTGACTTATTTAATTGCTTTAGTGAGCAAGTGCCAGGTGACTTAAATGCAATGTATTACAGGTAACTTAAATGCAAAAACGACAAACAGAAACTTTCTTTCAAGTGAAACAAGGAAATAAGTACAGTAAATAATGCAGATATCACTAGGGATCCACAGAAACGCTGAAAAGCCGCGTTTTAGGTGGAATTAGTGTTTCAGGGAAATAACAAGCAAACAAACAACAAGCATACAAATAAAGCTAGATTCAGCAGACCTGGATCTAGTCTATGCTACAGCAAACAAGGTGTACCAATTTCAGTAAGAAACAGTTCAAATATGCAGGCACTATAAGCCTTTAACCAGAAATTCCCAGCTCAGAAGGGCAGAGTCCAGCCTCTCCTCCCACAAGAGTGCAGACCATGAACCTTTTTAATGTAAAATAACTGGCTTGAAGCCCAAGTGCTTAAACCAGAACTAATACACTTTTAGAATAACAGACACTGAGCCCTCAATCAGCAGTTACTAACTTAGAAGGATGCAAGCTACCTGTCCTGCCACCACAGTGCAGGCCACAAACCTTCCTAATGTAAAACAACTGGTCTGAAGCCCAAGTGCTTCATCCAAAAGACTTAGAATGATAGCTACACTTTAATCAAGTTACTACTAAGCAGTAATAAATGCAATTGAATACTTTAAAGAATGCCTGGATTAGTGCTCAAGTTATACAAACAAAGCTAGATTCAGCAGACCTGGATCTAGTCTATGCTACAGCAAACAAGGTGTACCAATTTCAGTAAGAAGCAGTTCAAATATGCAGGCACTATAAGCCTTTAACCAGAAATTCCCAGCTCAGAAGGGCAGAGTCCAGCCTCTCCTCCCACAAGAGTGCAGACCACGAACCCTCTTAATGTAAAATAACTGGCCTAAAGCCCAAGTGCTTAAAATAGAATTAATACACTTTTAGACACTGAGCCCTCAATCAGCAGTTCCCAACTTAGAAGGATGTAAGCTACCTGTTCTGCCAGTACAGTGCAGACCACAAACCTTCTTAATGTAAAACAACTGGTCTGAAGCCCAAGTGCTTAAACTAAAAGGCATAGAATGAGTTACACCAAGCAGTAATAAATACAGTTAAGTACTTTTAAGATGAAGCAAAAGCAAAATAAAGTAGAAAGAAACACAAATACAGTAAAAGCAGATACATTTTTTTTTTTGAGTGAGCAAATGAGATGGGCCCAGGAGTTACAGGACAGAAACAAGTGCAAATGCAGACCTTCAAATCAGAAAGCTGAGAGAGATGGAAGACCGCCCAAATGGCCAATAACTACAAATTCTGGGCCAGAACCACTCCTTATGTGGTAGATAGGTTACCTAATGCTTACCACTCCCACTTATAAGCTAGAAGGCTTCCCTCCAACACAGAAAGGCTTGGGGGGCTCAGAAGTTTACAAACAGTCCTTGATACAGCAAATCTGTATCTGGAACACTAATTACAGGAAAGGTAGGAAACAGGTTTACAATTTTTTTTTTCAGAAAAGTAGCAAAAACAGTAGTAAAAACAATTCACATGCAGTGCAAGCTGGCACACTTGAGTATGTAGCAATATTAGTCCACACACAGTCTGAAAAATGTAATTAAATTAAAAAGGACTAAAAGCAAGTGCAGAAAGGGTTTATTAGGTAGAATGCGGTAAGGAGATGGGACTGGGGGAGTGTCCTAGATCAAATCTACAGTGGGGCGGGCACTGCAAAAGCCACCAAATTTAAACTACAACCAAGAACAGGGAAGGGGGGTGGGGAAGACAGTTTCAACAGAGATGTGAGGAATCAGAGTGCAAATTATAAAACCAAAAAAATATATACTGATCTCTGTATATTTGCAGAACAGTAAGACAACAGATATCTAAGCAACAATTTAGCTCTATAATACAGAATAATACAGAAAAATATACTCAGCTCTATATATTTGCAGATAGTCTTGTAAGGCTGTCTCTCAACACACAGGTTCCAGTTTAAAATGAAAATAGACTTAGCATTAAAACTTTTCTGCCCTTGAAACTCACATTCATTAAAACAACATTGAAACCCACACCACACAGGTTCATAGGTTCATAGGTAGGTACTATGCTATCGGCCCTGCGGCCTATACAAGCCCAGCCAAAAATGTACCGTAGCTTTTGCCACCCAAGAAAATTATTTTCCTGTGCCACTGTCAAGCAAAGCCACAGAGGTAATCCCTGGGCAGAATTTCCTATTTCCCATCCAATCATCAAGATTTTTCTTGAAGAGTGCTAATGAGGATCTTTGTTTGATATAGATAGGTAGTTTATTCCAGAGTATGGGAAGTCTCTGAGACAGGAATCTATCCCTCCGGCATGTTCTGTTTATTGTGGTGACAAGGTGTAGGTCCCTAGAGTGTGTAACTCGGAAGGAATGGGATTTCTTTAAGTGGAGCATGTCCAACAGCTCTGGGTTTGACATAGCTTTGTATGTTAGGCAGAGATCACCTCTGAGTAGGTGATATGTGACGGAGTAAAGCTGGAGTTTTTTGAGACAGTCTGTGTAGGGCATCTGCTTGAGGCTGGTAATCCTCTTTGTGAGGTATTTCTGCGGCCTTTCCATTTGTTGTAGATGTCTTGTGAGGTACATACTAAAAGGGGCATTGTACTCTCTTTAATGGGTCTAATGAGTGATGAGTACAGGGGAACAATGACCTCTTTTTTTCTGGATGAGAAACCTTTTGTGATGAGGTGTGCCACGTAGAAGGATTTCCTGACTACTGTGGCCATGTGATTTTCAAAGGAGAGACTACTGTCCACCTGTGTCCCAAGGTCTCTTATCACACTTTCGGTGTTAAGTATACTACCACCTATGTTGTAGTTCATGGGTACAGAGTTTTTACCAAAGGGGATGACAATGCACATTTTGGCTTTGAGCTTAAGGCCATGGCTTTGACACCAGGTGTCTGTCTCAGTGAGGCCTTTTTGTAGGATGTCCACATCGTTAGGAGTTTCAGTTATGGCTCCTAGTTTACAGTCATCTGTGAACTTCATTAGCCAAAGACCTTCTGTGTTAGCTTGTACTTCAGAGAAGTAGATACCAAACAGGAGCGGTCCCAGGGCTGAACCCTGTGGTACTCCACTTGTCACTGGTCTGAAGTCAGATTTGGAATCTGCTACTTTCACAGTGTGGGTTCTGTCAGTGAGCCAGTTGACAACCCATCTTGTGACATAGGGATTTATACCTAGTTTAGTAAGTTTATCTATAATTCCAGAGTAGGGGATGGTGTCCAAAGCCTTGGCAAGATCTAGATAGGCTGTGTGAACCACCTTACCCTTGTCTACAGCTTTGGTGACTGCTTCAAAGAAGTCTATCAGGTTTAGGAGACATGAGCTGCCTTTTACAAATCCGAACAGGGTGGGATCCAGAGTTTGGAGTTTACCATTGTCTTTGTTTATAAGTTCCATGATGATACGTCCCATGGCCTTGCAGACCAGGCTCGTCAGGCTAATGGGGCGGTAGTTCCAGGGTCTGTGGTGGCTCCCCCCCTGTTGAGTGGGATAACCGTTGCTGTGCACCATTCAGCAGGCACAAAGCCTAAGGTGAGGCTATGATTGAACATGGTACATAGGTGGGGTGCCAGTTTGTTCTGTAGTTTGTATAGAATGCAGCCTGGGATGTTGTCTGGTCCCATGGATGCTGTGTTCTTGGCTTTGGAGAGTGTGTTTTTTACCTGTGCAGCCGTGATTACAGGAACTTTGCATTCTTCCAGTATAGATATGGGCTCTTTAGGGGGTGAGAGGGGGGTAAAGTTAGCACTGAACCTATCTGCCAGAATGTTGGCAATATCAGTTGGGTCTGTATATTTAGTGCCATTGTGCTTTAACTCAGAGCAGATCTGAGTGTTGCCATTTAGATTCTTGACATAGCTATAGAATGCTTTGTGGTTGTCTTTAGAATCAGTGGCGATTTTGTTTTCATAACTAGCTTTGGAGGATTATATCAGGGATCGCAGCTTCTTACTCAGGCTGACCAGGGAGCTCCTCCACTCATGGGATTTTACTCTCTTTTGCAAGAGTTTCTTCCTTCTGTTGTACAGTTTGTTTATGGCAGGGGACTACCAGATTGGCTCCCTTTTTTTTGGAGGATAGCGTCTTGGTTCTGTTTGGGATAGCACGATCCATGCACTCATGTAAGTGCTTATAAAGTGCAATTGTGTAGGATTCAATAGTCATAACTGTATTGTCCATCTGCATGGGTGTTATGAAGTTCACCACTTCTGTCTTAAGAAGCATGAAGTTGGCTTTGGAGACATTTTTTAACATGGTTTACTTAATGGGGGTTGGAGGCAGGATGTGGATCTCTAGGGTAATTAGCTTATGGTCAGATTGGACCAATGAGGCATTGACTTCAGGTGTGGAACACCGGCCACTCATATTGGTAATGACTAGATCTAGGATATTGTTGCCCCTGGTGGGGGTGTGGCTAAGTTGATCCAGGGCATTGGAGTTTATGAATTCCAAAAAGCGTTGAGTGAAGGAGTTCGTACATGAGTAGTTTTCCCAGTTAATGGTGGGGTAGTTGAAATCGCCCATTATTAGGGTGTTTGGTTGAACCCTAATATTTTCCAGTACATCAAGAAAAGAGGAGTGGGAATCCCGGGGCATGGTAGGTGATCTGTAGCAAGCTACAATTTAGATTGCAGTTTTGCCCAGAGTTAGTTGCACTTGGATAACCTCGGCTGCATTATGCTGAGCAACTAGCCTGGAGGTATGGATATCCTTAATGAATATGGATACACCTCTGCCTTTTGTGTTCCGGTCCAGGTTACATGGCCGAAAAGTGTGGTATGAGTTATAGCCTGGTAGTGCAGGGGTTCTCTCTGGAGCCTTGGACCAGGTCTCAATCACTGCACAGATATCAATGTTCTCTATTTTAAGGAGTGCCTCGAGTGAGTCCATTTTGAGATTTAGATTTCTGGCATTGAGTAGCATCACCCTCAGTTTTTGCTTGTCTGTTCCTGTTACGGTGGAGAATTTGTCATTTGAACCTTGCCTAAAAAGGCACTATAAGGGTGGCAAGAACCTTAGCCACTATCTGGAATCCCAGTGGTGACAGGTGCAGGCCATCTCTGGCAAAGCATCGTGGTCTGTCGACCATGTCATCCCAGGCAGACAGATACTGGATCCCTTTAGAATGGTACCAGAAGCTTAGCCAATTGTTGAAGTCAATCATTTTGTCTTTGTACTGCGGCATCATTCTGGGTGATGGCAGAATGCTACTCAGGGCTAGAGTCATACCTGCCTGGGCTACAAGATCGGAGAGCTCTTCCATGTCTCTTTTCATGTAGTCCAGAGAGGTACATCTCAGGTCGTTCACACCAACATGGACAATGACAGAGTCATATTTGTACTTGTTGTGGAGTGACCTGAATGCATGGGTTATGTGGCGGATCCTGGCACCCAACAGGCAGCTGACAGTAACCTTCTCCTTGTTTAGTGGGACATCAGTGTGCTTGACTATAGAGTCGCCTATGACTAGTGTGTTGGGTATGTTGTTTTGCCTTATTGGCTGTGGTTGAGTGGCACACCGAGTCTGCAGGCTATGTGTCATTTGGGTTGTGTTGGGGAGGTGGAGGTTCCTTGCATTTCTGCTTTGGAGGTCTCTGTTGCTTGAGCAGATTATTATTGAGAGCCTCCATGAATGTTTTTGTGTTTCTATGTGTGGATTTTGGTGGTGTAGATTTAGTGAGACTATGGGATGAGTGTGGTGTGGTGCAAGTGTTTAACTTCTCCTCTTGACTGTCAAGTTCAGCCTTGATTGGAGAGAGCTTTACCTCCAGTTTGGCTAGATAAGTGCATCTCTCACAGGTTGTAGTGTTGGGTGGTAGGAGGAGAGGGTTGTCTGTGTACATGAGGCAATTTCTACATTGCCCCAAGATGCTTAGATTCATCAGGTAGACAGGAGAGAACACTGGGAGCTGACCCTTGGACATGCCTGAATAAAAAAACTATTTTCCTCTAGATAAGTGAGGAAAGTGAGTACAAGAGCTGTTTTTCTCTAAGCAAGTGAGGAAAGTAAGTACCAAAACTGTTTTCCTCTAGGTAATGAGGAAGGTTGAGTGCTGCAGTAATTAGTAGGTTATTTAGTGCTTACAAGTTCTGAACAAGTGCTGATCACAAATAAGCAAATTCAAGTGCTAAAAGTAAGAATCTGTATCTGGACTAAACTAGTTACAGGAAAGGGGGGAAACACATGCAAATGTGAGCTTTTAAATCAGAAATTTGAGAGAGATGGAAAAACTGCCCAATTGGCCAATAACTATACATCCAAAGAAAATTCATCTGGCCAGTGGTGGATAAAGATTACCTTTGGGCTGTTTTCAATTATAGGCTCCTGGCACACAAAACAAGAAACATACATGTGTTCTTTGATACACCTTCCTGACTTTATTAAATTACATTCCTTGTATAATACAGCACACTTGTTAGACTTATAGCACATTTTAAATTTATTGTTTGAACATTGTTCCAGTAGGCAATGAAACAAAATGCATGAACCAATAATGACAAAACTACTCAGTTCAGAACATTTCCATCATAAAAGTTTACTTCTGCGCACAATGTATATATATATATATATATATATATATATATATATATATATATATATATACATATATAAATAGAATGACAGTAGTGTAAGCCATTGGCATCTTGCATAACTTCTCTCACTTATTTTCAATTTCATTTTTATTGGGGGGGGGGGCAAAAGGCTTAAAACCAGGGACACATTTTAAACATTGCTTGTATAATTTTAGAAAGTTGCCAGAATAAAATGTTATGTTACCACCATGCATTTCACTGCCAACTCTTGAATCCAGGACCCTGTGCACTATAGTCAGAGCAACATACCACTATGCCAAATCAGCAGTTTTCTGAAAAATCAAAAGACTGAAACTTAAATGGCTATCATTTAGTGAATTCACTTCTCACCATAGCTCTCATCCTCTTAGCACAGAAAAACCTTTACAAAGCCTATAATGGGGGAACACAGAATTCAGTTCTCACTTCTCACCATAGCTCTCAATGTCTTACAACAAAAACCTGGACAAAGCCAGCAATGGGGGAATACAAGCCCAAAATAGGGACACGTTTCAAATACTGATCTTATAAACTTAGAAAATTGCTAGAATAAAAGGTTTTGTGTTGCCATGTATTTTCTGAAGAATATGAACTCTGAAATGCAAATGCTTGTCATTACTTAGTGAATTCAATCCTTCACTGATTTGCCATAAAAATCTGGGAACAAAAATATGAGGCAAAAATATGTCTAGTTTTCAGATGGAGTGGTGGTGTATAGGGAATTCAGGCTCTTGCTACCTGTACTCAAGGTACAGGGTTTGAGCCTGAGTAACTCTAGCCACCAGGTATATTTACATGGGACATTGCACACATATACAGATAAACACACAAGGAAAACACATGCAGTGTTGTACTTGTACTACACAAACATTTTACAATCACTTGCAAATGCCCTACCTTACTTACTTATCATACATCATGTACAACAAAACATACTAACACTTGCTGAACTGATAAGTGATGTGGTAAGACTGTGAAATTTAAAGTTTTACACTTTTATCACCTTCACTTATAATTATTTCAACCACACAACACTCAGCCTGATTACTTGACCTTATGCAAGTTATATGCATAAGGTCAATTAAAGTAAGTACGTACATACACATACAACACACAGCATGCTCAATGCTCATTAGTTTGAAAATAAAGTTTTTTTTTTAAGACAGCAGCTGGATCTAGTGTGTTATTTTGGATGCATTAAAGGTAACATTGTTTTATCTCTGCAAGCCAGGACTGCAGGAAGATAACTACCTGGGACCAGGTCCCCACACCTGCAGCACATATACTAAGGTAGCAAGTCAGATGACTGCACTGGTTTTCACTGCTGGAACCATTTGAAATGTCAAAAGTTTAGTTTATAGATGCAGGCTATAAACCTTCACCATTCTGTTAAGTGTGACATGGAAACAGGTGTCTTTGAGGAAAATACAGCACATTCATTCTGTCAATGAAAAAGACAGTGTACTCACAAAAAGAGCAAAATATTTACTTCAAAATGTTTAAGTGGTAGCCTGTAGCCATTTATAGGTTCATAGGTAGGTACTAGGCTACCGGCCCAAGGGCCTAAGTAAGCCTAGCCAACAAAGTTCCCTGGCTTAAGCCAACCCAAGACAGTTAATTTTCTGTGCCCCTGTCAAGCAGAGCCACAGAAGTGATCCCTGGGGTGTATTTCCTATTCCAGACACCTGGACAGAAATCACCACACCAAGTTGCTTTACAGGTTAGAGGGGGACTAAGACAACTGGGGAAAGTTTTATGTACAGAGCTGAACTAATACCTGACTGACTGTTATAAATCTTGCCATTACTAAATATTACACTCCTCTAACCAAACTAGGGGAAATAATCTACCTTCAGCTGCATTAAAACCAACAACATTTAAAAATTCCTGCACAGACCTTCAGCAGAAAAGGAACACAATTCCTAAAATATCCCATTTGCATTAAGGTCAAAATGCCTGGAAAACTAAAGTATTGCAAATTAAATCACACGTTAAAGTCAGCTGGGGCTTTTAATAAGATTGTTAGAAATATTTTCAAAAGGAAACACCGGCTCTTGCTCACAAGTGCACTTGCACATGCACACACCTTCCTCCAGTTTGTAATAAGGCAATCTCAAATACATCCCCGGAACAGCAGCTATTATTCATACATACCTTCCTCCAGTTTGTAAATAAGGCGATCGCAAATATATCCCCAGAACAGCAGCCTCTTTCAATACGTGATCATAAAACAGTAATCTGGTTAAGTGATTCAACGAGTCACAGATTATGTGTGTTAAAATGAAAATTAGAATGACATCTACATAGAGTTGCCACCTTTTAAGTGGGCCAAAGTGGGACATGGGGGTGTGGCCAATATGACACTGGCCACACCCCTACCATGACATCACCACGGCTGTTAAGGGTACCACTAAACATGTTCCCATCCTTCAAAAATAGGGACACATTTTAAATATTACTCATAAACTTAGAAAGGTGCTTGAGTAACAAGGTTTGTGTTAACATACATTTTGAAAACCAAAACGTTACTTGCATAATTTTTGCAAGTATGCAAGCCCTCTTAAAAAAAAGAAATTGTCTGTTAGAGGTTGAAATTTGTAAAACATCTTATATTATTGCTTATGTGTGTGACTCATTGCTGTACAAACTATGCAAAGGATGTTTAAAAAATATACAGTGGTTTGTACAGTGCTTAACTTATCAAAAATATATCAGGTTACAGGTTAAGCCATAACAATTCTGCAACTATGCTATGAAGTTTGCTTGCCTCCACCGATAATGTCCTGGGCCGACTGCTGTGTCTTTTGCATGCATAACAAATGTGTAAGAATTCTGAGCAGACGGCATCACAAGTACAAAATGTAAACAAGAAAAGTCAATATTATATGAAAAAATACAGCCTCCACCACCAGCCATGTGTCAAAAAGTATCAGTCACCTTGAAATTGTATTCAGTCATGAGTAAATCCTACTGATGAAGAGAATTATTTCCTCTCATGTATATACAGAGTAAAAATGGGATGACAAACGTATACAATTCTGACTACTGGAAACAGTGTAATGCTTACACAATGATCTCCGATCCCCAAGACACACACAACACACACACCTTGGGTGGTCACTAGATGAAACTAAACACATGCAATTCAGTAAAGTGCCCTTAGCCTTCCAAGAACATTTAAAAAAAAATAAACGAGTCAATGAGCAGATTTTGTGTGGTCGTAAACTTGTTCAACTTCAGAATTAATAACCACACATACTAGAATCAATAAAACATCAGGGAGACACTCAACATTAGATTGGATTCTTACAAACAAACCAAACTGACAAAAGTAGGCTGCCTCTCAGATAGCATAAGTGACCGTATAACAATATATGCTATTAGAACTCAGCATAACTTAGATAAACATCTCTCTATAATGAAGTACTAAATACAACCAATTTCAGCAAAGATATTTTCAGTGGAAATGCAGTGTCAGCAGGAACAGTCAATGAAGTTCACTTGCGTCTCCATTTGCTGGGTCCCTAGTGGTCTACATATTTGCATCTCTGTGAGGTGATTACACTTATCATGGGGTGACTGACCTGGAGGAATTGTTGGTGTCCCCTGGTGCTGTTTCTCCAATGGGGGTTGTAAACACATCATTCATTGGTGTCCCCTGTGAAGGCCCACTAAGGCATCGGGAAAGAGGTGGAAGGCCTGGTGACAGCCTTTGTGTACAGGAGCTGGACATCCATATTAGTAGTACTGAATATCCTTATATGACTTGCAGATTCACACAACTGCCTGGCCTTGGGCCTTGACCACTGGTACAGCAGTGGCTGGGTCCAAGCATAAGCATTGATGGAGGCGACTAACTTCTGGCTGGGTGTGTCACTGTGTAGTTTGGCAGTCTGCCATCAATCAAGCCTACCCCCTGTCATATTGTTCCCTTTCCATGTGTGTCAGTTTCTTTCTGGTTTGAAGTCCAATCCTCCCCATCACCTCTCTCTGTCTTTTGTGTATTGCTTTTGTTGTTTCTTTCCCATTTCTGTCAGCACCTTCCCAATCTCTGTTGTCTTTGGTATTAGTTTGCTAACTCCTACTACCACCTCTGTAACCACTTTCCTAACCATACCTCACCCATGCTGTCTTTTCTCCATACCATTACTTGATATATAGCAAAAATTGGGCACTTGGCCCCCCAAAAAGATACTCTTTCTTTCCCCTTTTTCTTCTGCATGTTCCTTTGTTTGCTTCTCCTTCTTTCTGCCTACCCTGTAAATCAATCTCCTTTTCATTTGCAATATAAAATAGTAGGAGAATTGCAGTGTAGCCCTTATCTGAGCTCTCAGCTGTGTATTTCTTGGCATGTCTTCACAGGTGTGACCATACATTGCTATGATCGTACTGCATGCATGTCACTGTATCTCTATGCTTCTGACATTTTATGGCACTGTCCAAGTCTTTGTGTGACTCATATTCTTTTCATAAGTGCACTGACTCGTCATTCTGTCTCAGTCATGCTACATCAATTCTATTGCATTCTTTGTCAGTCTTTGACCATGTTGCACTACTTTGGCTGTGCTATTTTTTTTTTTTTTTTTTGCCATGACAGCTACATTACCAGTTTTTCTGAATCATGGCCTCTGTATCACAGTTAGTGAGAGAAAATACTGTTTCTGAAAGTAGCCCAAGTGATTTAAAGAATGATAATATATCTTATGGGAAGTACAGCAAACTACTTAAATACCTTATTAAGAACAGTGCAGGAAAGAGGCGTACCCTGAAATCAAAACTTATCTTCAATACCATGCAATTAGCCCTGTAATGCTGCATCCCAATCACATACTATTATTAATTAATTAATTAATTTGCTATTGTTTAGCAGGAAAGTCCAACTAGGCAAAACCCCTTTTCAGATGAAGCCCGGGGCAAAGAGCTCCACATTACATAGATTTGAATGAACTAATAGTAAAAATATACCACAACAAGCAAGATTTATATAACTAACAGGTGATCCCCATCTTACATATACTATATAGTACTTATAGCACCTTTTAATCTCAAACCTGTCTATGAAACAAAATATATACAGCAGATAAAACTTACATATAACAATATGATACTCAGCTTTACTTTATAGTACACACACATACTTGTGCACTTCAATATTAGCATATACATATCAGATAAGACATACACAGATTTTTTTCCAACCAGTTAAATTCACTTGAGACTCATAACTCAGAGATTACTATAGCAAAAGTGTGAGAATTTAGTGGCAGTTGTTTGATCTGACATACAGGTAGGGAGTTATAACTGGGTTGATACAAAGGCGTACTATTGTACTGATATATTTGAGTTCAGTTGGATTATAAACTATAGATAGGATGAGAATAAGAAAGGGCTTTGCTGGAATTTTATAAGTGCAGGACCACATGCTTAAGAAGTAAACCTTCAAAGAAAAGTTATGTCATAGATACAATGATAAATTTCTGATACTTGCTAGGATTAAGTTCCACAGTTTAGCAACATGCACATAGTGTAGTTAGTCACCATTCATATACATAGTGTAGTTAGTCACCATTCATATGCATAGTGTAGTTAGTCACCATTAACAGTTTTAGAGTGAACACTGTTGAAGTGACACCTTGAGTCCATGTGCAAAAATAGCAAAAAGGGGTTGCAGATGGATTGTGGATGGACTTGGGCACCAGTTACCTTCAGATTCCTTCACATGAACTGGTTATTAATGGATAATGAAGTTTTACAGATATGGTTATTTGCTATAGTGTGTAGAGTTTGTTGTATGTTTCTATTTATTTCTGAATGTGTGTTTGTAAGTGTGTGAGATATATTTACATTTTTGTTGTGTATGGTGTTTGTGTGTGTGTGTGTGTGTGTGTGTGTGTGTGTGTGTGTGTGTGTGTGTGTGTACAAGTTATGTTGCGTACGGTGTTTGTATGTATGTGTGCACGTGTGTGTGTGTGTGTGTGTGTGTGCGCGCGCGCATGTGCACATGTGCATGTGATAAATGTGCATGTTATGTTTCATATGGTATTTGTATGTGTGTGCATATGTTATGTTGTATATGGTGTGTGTGTGTGTGTGTGTGTGTGTGTGTGTGTGTGTGTGTGTGTGTGTGTGTGTGTGTGTGTGTGTGTGTGTGTGTGTGTGTATTAAGTATAAAAACAATGTGAGGATGCTAGTTGAGATGCAGATATGGTTATAAACCTTAAGATTCAATCTCTACTTTTGATGTTTTCATAGAAATCCTGACTCAGTAAGTCTACGCTTTCTTAGAAATACATGAAAAACAATTTCCTTTGATAAATTAAACACACAGATTGCATCAGTTAAATGGAATTGCGTAATATATCAGCATACATGACTTAGGTGCAGAAAAACAGATTACCGTGACAAAGTGTACCCGTTAATTTGGAATGAAAACACTGACACCAATAGTCGTACCAACAGCCTGCAGCTAAATGTGTGGAACATTGTGTCATAAGTTGGCAGTGACTGAGCACTACAACACAGAGCCTAGAGTAATATAAAGACATCAGAGGAAATCAGTGGACATTAGTATCACATACACAGTGAGCACAAAGTGTCATGAGTTGGCAGTGACAGTGAAATCATGACAGTGAGATGAGAAAAGATATGACATATTTACTTTGACATCATGCAACTTTGTGGTAAGCATATTAATAGCAAAGCAGCTGAGCAGAGAAAAAAAGATGAGATGCTAAGAAACGAAGTGTAGTAGAGAATGGATAATACATTCAGAGGAGAATGAGGTTGTTGGTATAAAATGTAAAAGCTGAGTTATCACTGACAGTACTGAAACAACAGCAACAGCACTTAAAGCAAGCACTTGTTTTGTGCTAAATATTTGTGTGATATAGGGAGTGGCTGCTTCAGGCATCAGCATTCATGGGCATGCTCAGCAGGTGCTGATGGTGTGGGAGGACAGTGTCAGCACTGAAATAAATGCTGATGCTACAGTTACCTCGTCTGGAGTACTGAAGAGCTTAATGTGAGGTGCTTTTAACAGGAACTATAACAATCTGCTGGTTTCAGTCTCAGTTTTGGGAAGAAGCTTGCTGCAGTTGCAGGAATGGAAGAAAAGAACAACCATTTTTCTTTTGCACTTTGACTTTCTGAAAATTTTGATTTTTTTTTTTTAGTTGAGAGGTAGCAATTTGGGGATCTACATAGGACACCAGATGAGTTATCTACAGTTCTGCAAATGTCTAATGAAATAGCCACTTCTGTCATCTTCTTCCTAAAGATCACCTCAACAACACTTGATTCTTTTTTCAGATGTTCATATCAAATGTCCTTTTACCTGTACAAAACAACTACTGTCACACTGGTAAATGTCTGTCACTGTCTCAGAAGCAAATTGGTCCAGATGCCCCACTCCTTCATAAACACATACACACACACACACACACACACACACACACACACACACACACACATACACATGCATGTACACATGCAGACACATGCACACACACACACACACACACACACACACACACACACACACACACGCTCACTCACTCATACACATGCATGTACACATGCAGGCACATGCACACACACACACACACACACACACACACACACACACACACACACACTCACTCACTCATACACATGCATGTACACATACAGACACATGCACACACACACACACACACACACACACACACACACACACACACACACACACACACACACACACACTCACTCACTCATACACATGCATGTACACATGCAGGCACATGCACACACACACACACACACACACACACACACACACACACACACTCACTCACTCATACACATGCATGTACATATGCAGACACGTGCACACACACACACACACACACACACACACACACACACACACACACACACACACACACACACACACTCACTCACTCACTCATACACATGCATGTACACATGCAGACACATGCACACACACACACACACACACACACACACACACACACACACACACACACACACACACACACACACACACACACTTGGTTCCTCATTTAAAAGGATTAGTTTAAATTGAAAACCCTAGAAGAACAGAAAAAACTCTTAAGGACCAAGTTTTTAATACCACTGTGAATGTATTAACATATGTGTATATGTATTGAGAAGGATGAATGTCTTTCCCCAATACTTAATCTCTCTCAATCTATCTATCTATCTATCTATCTATCTATCTATCTATCTATCTATCTATCTATCTGTCTGTCTGTCTATCTATCTATCTATCTATCTATCTATCTATCTATCTATCTATCTATCTATCTATCTATCTATCTATCCATCTCTATTTATCTATGTATCTATCTATTGATCTGTCTTTCATCCAACTTCACCCCCCTCTCTCTCTCTCTCTCTATATATATATATATATATATATATATATTGATATAGATATATATAATGTTATATATATTTATTTGTGTGGGCCGGGGGGTGCTTGTATACACCACAACTTCACATATGCCGCCTGTGACAAAACAAACACATGCACGTGCTCTCTCTCTCTCTATACAGATATATATATATATATATATATATATATATATATATATATATATATATATATATATATATATATATGGGTCCCTTTCAAAACATCTAAAACCTACAACATTTAGTTTCATAACATTGAGACCAGAACATCTAAAACCCAAAACATCTAAAACCCACAACATTTAATTTCATAACATTGAGACCAGAACATCTAAAACCCAAAACATCTAAAACTCATAACATTGAATGTCATAACATCTAATAGTATAAATCACATGAAAATAACATCCCCTCCACACATAACGACACCAAACTACCAAACACACTTTTTACTATGTTTCTGTAAGGGGGCTTGATACAGTGGGGTTAGGAAATTAGTTTTTTCCCCACTGTAGTGTGATCTTGGAGTTGGTATATTTAATTTTCTGGGGATGTGGGGGGCTTGCCGCCCTGCAGAAACATGGTAAAAAGTGTGTATCGTAGTGTGGCATCATTAGATGTGGAGGGGATGTTATTTTCTTGTGATTTGTAGTGTTAGATGTTATGAAATTTGATGTTATGGGTTTTAGATGTTTCAAAGTAGACCTATATATATATATATATATATATATATATATATATATATATATATATGTATGTATATATATATATATATATGTATGTATATATATATATATATGTACATGTATATGTATATAGGATGACTGTTGCTGTTCTCCATTCATGAGGCATGGAGGCTGTTTGGAGGCTACAGTTAAATAGTAATTCCAGAGGACCTGATAGGTCATATTTCATGCTATTTAGAAGGCATCCTGGGATACTGTCTGGGCCCATTGATACAGTGTTCTTGGCCTTAAAGAGAGCATTAAAGATCTGTTGACCAGTGTTTGTAGGGGGAGGTATATTTGATGGTATTTCCTGAATATCTTCCAGATTGCCATAACATGTAAGCAATGACAGCATGATACTTCTGCAGTTTGCTCTTTTATACTTTCTGATATATTGTTTGCTTTAGTGTCCTTTTCAGCTTCCCTATACACTACTATAGTTGTTAATTATATTGCATACAATGTCTTGCTTCAAGATATATTTTAAACATTGCATCAAGGGCCATTTATTTACTAGGTAGTATACCTAAATAAATAGATCTGACAACTCCATTATCTGAATGTTTCACTGCAGAACTAGTCTGACATGTTATCCCATAAACCAACACGGGTAATATGTCTTGCATGGGTATAGTACGCTCTGATTTCAGTAAGCTGAGCCTCTGTTGAGCAGACCAAACTTCTGACTCACATTTTTAAATACATGGTCAATGCAGAAAGATAGTGTAAGTGCCCAGTCCAAAGGAAATCCTACATATATGATCTGAAAGTACCTCTTCTAAACCTAGGAGAGGACGTAAAGTGAAATAAGATGATGCCTTTCAGTTTCATTGGTCATGACAAGCTAGTTTAATTTTTTTTCTGCAGCCTGGCATAATTTACTGATGGATAAATTTAGCTAGACTACTGATACGTGTTACAGCAGAGATATATATATATTTATATATCAGTCCACTGGCTGTTAGGTTTGTTGCTTGGCAAGATGGCTGGACTAATTTATGACACCTTTAAAATTAGTGCTACTGCAAGTGGGTGGTAAGAGAGAATGTTAAAGGGTCATGTATTATAAATACTGTTTTAATTAACATGACAGTGGATATGCAGAGATGTCTGCTTCATGACATAATGGCAACAAAAGAGTTTAAGTTGTGTGGAATAAATAGAATAGGTCCGGTGTACCACTGACATAGTAAGGCAAAAGAAGGATTTGATGTTAATAAAAATAATAAAATAGAAAATGAACTGCCTGACAAAGGGTTAAACATACTAAGTGCTGCAAACACTAAGAAATTATTCTGGGACAGACTATAAAGATGTTTCTGAACCAGCAATAAAATTATTTCTCATGTAAAAAAAAAAATAAAAACAGATTCATCCTTCCATTGCTTTCACATGTAACATAGTTTAGATATCTTTCCATGCTAGCTGACTCCTTCCATTCTAATTAGTCCCTCAAATATTTTGGAATGTTAATAATTCTTTCTGCGCTGCTTGTAGGTTAAATTATGTATTATAAAAAGTACACTAGCTTTAGTTATCAGTAATTGGATAGCCAATCCTTTGGACTTGACTGACTAGGTACTGGCAGTAACCTTGATGCAGCAGTGAAAAAAAATAGGCTTTGGCACGTTACAAACGTAAAAATTCTGGCAGCGCTTTCCTACACTAATCAAATGAAGTGCAGCTTACTGAAGGCAAATTACAATTGTTTAGACTCCTATCAAGCTTATCTTTCATAAATATGAAAACAGAAACCAGACATGTTGGTCATAATTTTAGCTGTTTTTAGTCTGTTTAGGCTCTGTTTATTACAGTTTCAGTCACTGGGTGCACACACTATTTTTATGTCCTTCATTTTATATTTTATTTAATGTATTAATTTTGTTTTCACTCGTTTTCTTTTGGGATGATACAGTGAAGTAACTATGAATGGTCGGATGCTAGCTAGCACTTAGATAAAAGAAGATAAACAGCAAACAATTTTCACAGCTTAAAAGAGTCAGTCTCTGATAGTTCCCACAGTTTCTTACAAACTCCTTAAGAAAAAATTGAAATCTATGAAGTTTTAAGTCACAAATAAAGATTGAAGCTGTATGGTATGTACTTATTAATACTGAGCATTTTTCTGAATACACATGCACACTAATGTATAGGCTAATTAGCTAAGGGGAGCACCAACTATTAACTCAGAGAGTCAGGAATCAACTTGAACGAGGTACTCTGAGTGGAGTGGAATGACTGCAGAGAAACAATGTTGCCATCTCTCTTTTCAAAAGGAAGAAGCAGGTGAAACAGCAATTCCCTTTGAGGGACAAAAAAGAAAAATACTCAGAAGGAGAACTTTTCTTCCAACATGGCCAAGCATTCGATGAGGTAAGATGTTCAATGAAACCGATACAATCTTTAGGAATATTACAGAAAAATGAAGAGGAAGAGAAGACGAATAGTAGCAATAAAGAAAGGAAACAGGAATAAGAAAAATACAAAAGGAGTCAAAAAAAGGGGTATTATAAACTTGGAAGAGGGACACATCATACACAGACAAAATAGATAAAGACTCCACTGCAGATATATGTGTGCGCATGTGTGTGCACACACATATGTGTGTATGTTTGCATGTGTTTGCATGTGTCTGTAACTACATATGTTTATACATGTATATGTTTATACAATTGTGTCATCAGTTATTGAGCACTTTAAACAGTGAATACAAAAAACAGATTTTTTTTGTAAGGGGAAAATCTTCCTAACCCCCTCATTGTGCTGCACCTGCCACACTACACTCCCTGCTAAATATATAGACCAGGGCCCTATCCCTGTATTCTGTCTCCTACAGGCTTTTCAGGGAGATTTATGCCTAGCACACAGGGCATTGTCAGACACCTCTCTGATGGACCTCCTGCATATTCACAAAACAAACAGCACCAGAATTACCTGCTCTAAAGACTTAAACCTTGCCTGTGATATAAATAGGACCTGCTGGAGAGATGGGTATGTATCCCGGACACTACCTCATCTATGGAACAGGCTCCCCATCCATATGAAGCAAAGTTCCTCCCTAATCCAATTCAAGTGCAACTTGGACAATCGGATGGGAAATCGAAAATTCATCCCTGGTTTTTCACCTATCATTCTAATGGACACAGGTCACCTGTAAATGGTTCCTATCCCAGGCCCATGTTTACACTTATCAAGGGTACCAGAACTTGTCAGAGATTTGGGATGCATGGCAAGGCTTAAAAAGCTGTTATGGCTGTTAGTCTAGTAAACACCTATGAACCAACTCCAAGGTTGGACTACAGTGTATATATATATATATATATATATATATATATATATATATATATATATGATTATATGACTACTTAATTAAAATGCCAATGCTCACATGAGTGAACAAAATAAAATTGATCTAAAAAGATTGAATTAAAGCAATGAAAAAAAATAATGAAATAGTTTTATGCAGAGGGCCTCCCAGGAGCTCCCCGCTCCTGCTAGTCATATATACCAACTCTAAGATTGCACAACAGCAGGGAAAGGGTACTGCAGGCCTGCACACACAGCATTTGACATTAAGAGGTTTCAGTGTCTTTCAAAGGTTTGTTATTATGAACTGCTACTATACACACACACACACACACACACACACACACACACACACACACACACACACACACACACACATGCACACACACACACATATATATATATATATATATATATATATATATATATATATATATATATATATATATATATATATATATATATATACACACATGGGATCCCTTTTAAATCTCGAAATACTGAAAGATTGACTTTCTCGAGACTAAAATATTGGAAGTGCAGTTAATCAAAACTGCACTTTACCAAGTGTTATATTATCGAATCTGCTGTTAGTGTGATGTGGTTTGTGTTTGCGGTGCATTGTGGTCTAGGAGTTCGATATGGTGGACGATGTGTGGCTGTGTATGGAGATTCAGGTAGGTTGAAATGTTTAAAGGTTTTGCGTAGGGTTTTTCATTTTTAGTTTTGTGGGAAGTTAAGGTAGTCGGATGGGATAGATTGGTGAGTGTGTGTGTGTGTGTGTGTGTGTGTGTGTGTGTGTGTTTGTGTTAGTGTTGAAGACAGTGTGTTTTTTGGATGTGTAGTATGTGTGTTTGTTGTGTGCATGTGTGATGTTGTGTGAAGTAAGTGTAGGGTGTATAATGGTAGGGTTTTTTTTGTTGTTTGTGGTAGTGCGACCTCGGAGTTGGTATAAATAAGTAGCGGGGGGTGCAGGGAGGTATGCATAGGTTTTGTAGTTGTGTGCTTAGTGTCTTAGCTAGGGTATAGTAGGGAGGTGGTGTTTTTGATGTTGTCATGGAAGTTATATTAAAAAACTGAATGCCGCTTACTGAAAATTTGGTATTTTGAATTTTCGGTGTAGTGACATTTGTTTTTTTAATTATTCAGTATAGTGGGTGTTCAGTGTTTAAGTCTTGAGATACTGAAAGTTGGTCTTTCAGTCTTTCGAGATTTAAAGGTAGACCCATATATATATGTGTATATATATATATATATATATATATATATATGTATGTGTGCGTGTGTGTGTATATTATTTTTTATAATTTTCTTTTCTTTTCCATCTACACACTTGCTTTTGTACTTAGTCTATATATCTTACCACTGAACTCTGTTGTTTTATCTACTACTATGAACCTGACTACGTCAAACTTGTACACAATCTAACTGTATAAAATTGTAAAGGATGCAACTTTCAAGATGCAACTCTCACCTTTGTATCTTGTTCTGTAATTCTTCTTACTTATGTACTGTATGTGTATCATTCTAACAGTAAAAAATCCTAAAAGATATTTTTTATTTATTCTATGTATCTAATTTTAATTTTCATGCTTCCTGTCTATGTAAATATGATTGCTGCTGTTATACTCCTTATAATTGCTTGTGATTGATTTTTGGAGTTTTTCTCCCCAGGCCTCTGCTGAAAATGGACATGTATCCAGTCGGACTCTCCCGGTCAACAAATGTAAAATATATATCTATATATATATATATATATATATATATATATATATATATATACTATGTGTGTGTGTGTGTGTGTGTGTGTATATATATATATATATATATATATATATATATATATATATATATATATATATATATATATATATAGGTCTACTTTAGAAAACCGACACGCCAGTTCGCCGACACACAAACCACCGACACCAGATAACCGACAACACACAAAACCGACAACGCAAAACACCGAACACCATTACACCGACACACCGAACGTAAACAACACATTACACTACATTGCATAGCCACTAGCCCTAACCCAAACCCTAACCCTAAGGTCCGACACTATCGCACACTCACCCTACCTGCACCCTAACCCTAACTCAATTAACCCACCCCTAACCCCAAGGTCCGACACTATCGCACACTCACCCTACCTGCACCCTAACCCTAACTCACTTAACCCACCCCTAACCCCAAGGTCCGACACTATCGCACACTCACCCTACCTGCACCCTAACCCTAACTCACTTAACCCACCCCTACACCTAAAGACTGTCACTATTGCACACTTCACCTACCTGCACCCTAACCCTAACTCACTTAACCCACCCAAAACAAAAGCTCATCACTATCGCACACTCACCCTACCCGCACTCTAAACCTAACTCACTTAACCCGTCCCTAAACTACAGTCCCTCACTATCACACACTTACCTTACCCGAACCCTAACTCCGACACTAACACACACTCACCTTTCCCACACCCTAACCCAAAATCCCACAATATCGCACACTTACCTGACCGCTCCTAACTCCGTCACTGTCGCACACTTACCGAGTCGCTCACACATTACCCTTGTCGGTCTTTCGCTGTCGGCAAATCACCCTTTCGTAAACTTACCTGTCGGTCGCTTGGTCTTCGCCTTCCGCGTGTCGGGAATCACGGTTCGGTAAACTAAAGGGGACCCATATATATATATATGTGTGTGTGTGTGTGTGTGTGTGTGTGTGTGTGTGTGTATATATATATATATATATATATATATATATGTGTGTGTGTGTGTGTGTGTGTGTGTGTGTGTGTGTGTGTGTGTGTGTGGTCTTTCTACTATGCATAAGGTACAAGGTTCGATTTTCATTTCTAGCCAATGTTTGTGTGATGCTTGCCATGTTCTCACATTGTGTCTGTTGGATTCTTCCTACCTCTCAAAATCATGCCGGCTGTTTTCATTTCAAAGTCACCCCAAATTTAATGGAGTCTTGGGTAGTAGCACAGGTAGTAGGTGATGCTTATGGGGAGATGATCTGTGCGGACCAAACACTTTAAACTTCACCAGTAGTACACAATATCCCCTACAGAGGAGAATATGGACAACTTGGATGACTTGTCAGGGCAAGCCACTTGATGGGTGAGATTCCAAAGGAGTTGCTTTCAGTGTAAGACCACTCTGATTCTGAAAGACTAGCTGTCAGTGTAAGCGAATTACTTCAGTGTATGGCCTGTCTGTAAACAGAGTTACACTGGGGGCAGATTCCAGAATGCCTGTTCTCATTCTGCTCCCAGTGTCAGGCTTACACTGGGGGCAGATTCTGAAACACCCATTCTCATTCTGCTCTCAGTCTACGTCATCACCTACACTGAAAGTAAATCTGTTGGAATCAGGCCCAGTGATGTACAATTCATTCTAGGTGATTTGGTCATGATGACTAATGGTAACAAAATATTGCTACGTGTCTGTGTGTGTGTGTGTGTGTGTGTGTGTGTGTGTGTGTGTGTGTGTGTGTGTGTGTGTGTGTGTGTGTTTTAGCAGTGGTTGTGGGGGCATAGCTCCTATGTTGAGGGGTGCAGTTTTTTCCTCCCCCTGCAAAAAGTTTTTTGTGTGTTTCCTTAATTTCAGCAGTGCGTCACTGTCAAGTGATTCCGATGGCCTTGATCACTGCTTTGAGACGTTGTTGAAAAACTGTAAGATTTTTGTTAGGAAACAATGTCCATTTGCTAGTATTCTTTATAATGATCCAAACTACTTATTTGCAATTTGTGTTTGTGTATGTGTGTCTTGTAAACATTTGGCAATGATCCAGTAAAATAAGCCCAAACAGTATTTTGTGATCCTGAGTGTTGCATTTGGGTCATTAGTCCTCACAGTAACATTGTGCACTTTTATTGTTGTATTTTTATCATACAACTAATAAACATTCCATACCGAAATACAAATTAAAAGGGGTTATTTAAAATCTCTTCACTTCATCTAATTACTATGAATTAAGAGAAAATCAACCAGCACAAGGGCATAGAGGGGTAAAGCCCTGAAAACAGCAGATGTGATTGTGGTTTGATTTGAGTGGCTGGCAGGGAGAGATGGGTATACCCATCCCTCAGAGAGGATGTTTGCTTGGTGTTCCCCAAATATGATCCTTAGCTGAGGCTGGTACATTGTCCAAAGAGGGGAAAAAGGGAAAAAGATTGGGTAGCTGCTGCAAAGGTGGAGATAGAGTGACACTCTAACATGTTCCAATGGCAGACTCTCACCTTGGACATTACAGGAAAACATTTAGAGGAAACAGGGGTAGGGCATTTAATAAGACCCCACACACACTCCAGCAGTGTGACGAGGTTCTGAGTGAACTAAAAAAAAAAAAAAATAGGAAATCACTAACAATGGTTAGTGATACATGACTCAACCTTTACCTTTAGAACCCTGCATATACTTCATCCTAACATCTAATGATCTATTTCTCCATCATAGTATTAATTATCTCATAAAAAAAATAAATAAATAAATAAACCTTTACTACTAGATGTATTACATGTACATTATGCTATTATTCTATTTGAATGTCTACTTGAAACTGTACTTCTACTAATCAATGTCAAATGTACTGCAAGTATATACTTTAATAATATGTTAACAGATATTATCTTTATCTTTTTTCCCTTTTACTGTAAATGTATCTGCATTTTAAACATGTATTTCTTTGATGTGAATTTATTTTAACTGTTTGGAGCTTATCTCCCTGGGTCTCTACTGAAAATGGACATATATCCAGCTAGACTAGCCCGGTCAACAAATGTAAAATAAAATAAAATAAAAAATAAATAAAATAAAAATGGACAGACAGTAGCATGTCATAACAAGGAGCTATACTGAACATCTGGAGTCCAGCATTACTAATCTGGGAAAGGAAATCAGTTCTGTGCCAAGTGATGACGATTTTCTCCCAAGTAAGTCTACAGAAACATCTACTCAAACATATTCTATAAATACATTACTTTAAACGAAAGATCATTCTTCAGATTTTTACTGTCATGTTAAACTACTAAAACAAAGAGACAATTGTGTTATTCATGTAAGTTATATCTCAATGGTAAGTACTGGCATATTTACACAAACACCACGTGACAAGTTATTATGCCAAAAAAATGCATAAGACAATATATTTCTTACACTTTTTGTATTAATAATGGACAAGTGTAGAATTTTGTAACTGCAGGTGCATACATTTTTATCCAGGGTAGCTGGTTATTAGTGTATTTAATACATTTTTATGAATATACATTTTTTGTCATGTATGCTTTTATGTATATGTTCTTACATAAATTTTTATAGTTTCATAGTAGGTATAGAGGTGTTTTCACACCTGTGTTTAACAAGTAGATTTTTAAAACTTGTTTTCCGTCAGGAAATTGGAAGATGTCACTTCCTGAATGCTTTTATATGTATGGAGTGCATTCTTTTAGAATATTATCTCCTCTGAAGAAGCCACAGAACACTGTGGTGAAAACGCTTTGTTGACTGTTACAAATAAATTGCGTTTAGGACAACTTGTTGAGTCGTTCCTGCTGACAAGGACCTCGTTTTGGATTTATCCGGTTGTTTTATATTTTTTCTCTTGGTTTGTGTTTTTTGTACGAGGTATCCTGTTTATCTGGCAGTTTGCAGCTCAACAAATTTATGGCAAGTGAAAAGGAAAACACCAGCATGGATGTGGCCGGCTTACTTGCCGGGTTATCGGATAGATTGGACCAGCTTAATTCCCGGATTGATGACATGCAAGCAGCTATACGCCCGCTTAGAGCGGGGCCTTCTGGCGTCGAAACTGTTACTGGTATCAGCCAAATGAGCCTTGATGATTGGATACCGGCAGGACAACCCGAACAACAAGGATTACCCGCTAGTACCAATGTGGGATTAACTAAAACTTCGGACGGTGTTTTTTCACTATCCGGTGACGGGCTTGGAGTTGGTGAAACGGCAGGACGACCTGTTAGCTATGCTGTAGCTGTTACAAATGAACGAGTTAACTCACGGACGGATAGAACTGTAATGGCAAACCCTAATGATAGACCAGATGAGAGCACTTCTGGTTTACCGGACTTGGGTGGTTGGCTATTGGACACAGCAAATTTGTCTTTTGGACAGCAAGGTACGCTTTTTAACAATGATGTACCGAACATTAGAAATGTATGTCTAGCGGATAAGTTAAAGTTGTTTGACACCAAACTACTCAAACTAAAAAAACTGCAATTGGAGTCTGCTTATTTTAAGCAATGCATTACTGAGAATTTAATACCCAAGGGGTTACGGAACACCTTTGTACCATCAGGCTTAATTGTGGACCAGGCCTTTTTTACGGATCTGGAAGCACTCTTTCAACAGTAAGGTGCTCAACTTTTGGAACTCATTATTAAGCATTATGCTTTACAAATTGATTTATTAATGGATGAAATCAATAGCTTGGATAATGATATCAAAACAGATTTGAATTTTATTAGATATAGGTTCGACTATGGTCGGATTTTATCTAGTATTGACACTTTATTATTACAGTTGAAAGCTAACAAGAGCAAAAAGTTGGTTAGAGATAGGGAAGCCTATTCTAACAAATGTGCATACCCTAAATTGAAGGGGCCTAATATCATTTGACCAAACCCTATGAGTGATAGCCAGTTGTCCAATGCAGTGGACGACAGGAGTGGGTTGAATGATATAAGTGAGGAAAATCATGAGGGTCATACTAGTACAGGACCTAGACGAAGTAATAGAATCAAAGGCTTTGTTAAAAACAATGCAGGGCCTGGTAGTAACCAGTATAACCAAAGTTCTAACAAAAAATCTGGTAATTACAGTAATGATAATAATTTTTTAGGCCAATGCAACAGCAGGCCTCATACGAACAGGAGGAAGAATTAGATCAATTAGACACTGACCTTGACATTAATAGGTCTTTGACACCTAGTTCACCCCCCTCACCTATTGTACATGCTTGCCCTGTTATACTTACAAACAGAAATAGGGACTTTAAGATATACAATTTTTCTGACATCATTCTTGATGAGCAACTAATTGAATTATTAGCTTTTGGTAACTCATTTGTCCCAAGTAGATCTGGAAGTATTTCTAAAGAAATTATAGAACTGAAATGTTTTGTGAGGAAAATGAATTTAAAATTAGTGTTTAACCAACAAAATGAGGTGGTTAACCTAAACACTGGTGGGGGTGCTGATGGACTACCGGCCTTGAAACTGGCCAGCGTGTTCAACCCACCACTACATGTAGCATTACAACTTTTTGAAAACATCTGTGAAGTGGACTTCAGGTACCTCGCCAGTAATTATAAGGACAGGGAAAACAAAGGTGAATCTAACATTTCTAAGGAACAACTTATGTTATTAGATGAGTTTTGTCGGTTACCTGTACGCTTAATAAAACCTGATAAAGGTGGGGGGTTGGTGTTATTAGACAACCTCACATACAATGAGAAGATGGCTAGTGTGTTGAACACTAATGCTTATATAAAGTCTTCCAAGAGTGAGGTGAACGGCCAAACTCATAGAATAAGGGGTTATTTTAGGGACTTATTCCTGGCAGGAAAAATTGATATAGATTTGTATAACTATATTGACATAAACTGCCCTAAAATTCCTGTCATGTTTGGAATCCCTAAGATTCATAAGAACATCAATAACCCCCCTATGAGGGCCTTGATTGATGGGAGGTCGTCTATCACGTATCCCTGTTCAAAACTTATTACAAACATACTGGATAAATACATCAAAGCCATCACTAGTATTTGTAAGGACTCTTGGACTTTTCTTGGTAACATTAGTGGTATACCACCCAATGGCGAAAACAACTTCTTAACCATTGATGTGGTAGACCTATACACTTCTATACCGCATCAGGAAGCGGTAGAGTGGAAAGGTTCTATGTTACAGGACTTTGGGGCCTCGAGATTGGAAGTAGACTTAGTAACGGAACTACTGGACATCATTTTGACTTCCAATTATTTCACCTTTAATGGTGAATTTTTTCTTCAAAAACGTGGTGTAGCGATGGGCTCCCCTTGTGGGGCTGGGGTAGCTAACTACGTTATGGGTTACTGGGAGGCCAATATATTAAATAAGATCCCTGGCTTGCTGGAACCTGTTATTTATTATACCAGGTTCCTGAACGATATTTTTATATTGTTCAGGGGCTCTGAATTGGAGGCTGCAGGCTTTGTTGAAACTATGAATTCAACAACTGAGTTCTTAAAATTCACATTCAAATTCTCAACAAACGAGATTGATTACCTTGACGTCAAGCTAGTAAAGGACCCTATTAGTGGTGGATTGACGTCAACAGTGTTTAGAAAATCTACATACTGCAATTCTTTCCTGCACTTTTCCAGTTTCCATCCGTACCAACAGAAACGGTCTATTGTAAAAGGACAACTGGTGAGGGCAGGAAGAATGTGCAGTACAATGACTGATTTCACTAAAGAATGTGAATTATTGAGGGATATGTTTAATAATTGAGGGTACCCTGACCAGCTGTTATTAGACTTGATTGGGGAAGTCACCAATAAGAGAACTAATGGTTTGTATAAACCTTTACTACCCCAACAAGATCTTACACAACCTGATTCTATTACTAATGCAGTACCGATTGAGGTCAATTTGAACAATGGTGAGATGGTTAAACTTACAACTTCAAGTGTAGAATGTGACTTCTCTTTGAGTTTTATTACTACTTTTAGTAAAAACTCTAAGGAGATTCTAATATCTGAAAAAACTGGCATTTCATTTCTTCGAATGCCCTTTTGGCTGATAAATTAGGTAGTAAACCTAGGTTCATCTTTAAGAGATCAAACAACCTTAAGGAATTGTTACAAAGGGACGTGCCTCAAAACACATTCCATAAAAAGAGAGGCATGTTTAAATGCGGTTTTGCAAGTTTGTAAACAGAGTTACACTGAGGAAGTAAATCTGTTGGAATCAGGGTGACATTCTAGGTGATTTGGTCATGATGACTAATGGTAACGGAAACAATGTCCAAATTTGTGTTTGTGTATGTGTGTCTTGTAAACATTTGGCAATGATCAGTAAAATAAGCCCAAACAGTATTTTGTGATCCTGAGTGTTGCATTTGGGTCATTAGTCCTCACAGTAACATTGTGCACTTTTATTGTTGTATTTTTATCATACAACTAATAAACATTCCATACCGAAATACAAATTAAAGGGGTTCTTCACTTCATCTAATTACTATGAATTGAAAATGCATTCAACAAACATAGAGGGTTTGAAAACAGCAGATGTGATTGTGGTTTGATTTGAGTGGCTGGCAGGAGAGATGGGTATACCCATCCCTCAGAAGGATGTTGCTTGGTGTTCCCTATGATCCTTAAGGCTGGTACATTGTCCAAAGGGAAAAAGGGAAAAGATTGGGTAGCTGCTGCAAAGGTGGAGATAGAGTGACACTCTAACATGTTTCAATGGCAGACTCTCACCTTGGACATTACAGGAAAGCATTTAGAGGAAACAGGGTAGGGCATTTAATAAGACCCACACTCCAGCAGTGTGCCGAGGTTCTGAGTGAACTAAAAAAAAAAAATAGGTAATCACTAACAATGGTTACTGTTACACGCCTCAACCTTTACCTTCAGTACCCTGCATATACTTCATCCTAACATCTAATGATCTATTTCTCCATCATAGTATTAATTATCTCATAAAAAAAAAAAAAAAAAAAAAAAAATAAACTTTTACTACTAGATGTATTACATGTACATTATGCTATTATTCTATTTGAATGTCTACTTGAAACTGTACTTCTACTAATCAATGTCAAATGTACTGCAAGTATATACTTTAATAATATGTTAACAGATATTATCTTTATCTTTTTTCCCTTTTACTGTAAATGTATCTGAATTTTAAACATGTATTTCTTTGATGTGAATTTATTTTAACTGTTTGGAGCTTATCTCCCTGGGTCTCTACTGAAAATGGACATATATCCAGCTAGACTAGCCCGGTCAACAAATGTAAAATAAAATAAAATAAAAAATAAATAAAATAAAAATGGACAGACAGTAGCATGTCATAACAAGGAGCTATACTGAGCATCTGGAGTCCAGCATAAGTAATCTGTGAAAGGAAATCAGTTCTGTGCCAAGTGATGACGATTTTCTCCCAAGTAAGTCTACAGAAACATCTACTCAAACATATTCTATAAATACATTACTTTATGAAGATCATTCTTCAGATTTTTACTGTCATGTTAAACTACTAAAACAAAGAGACAATTGTGTTATTCATGTAAGTTATATCTCAATGGTAAGTACTGGCATATTTACACAAACACCACGTGACAAGTTATTATGCCAAAAAAATGCATTTAACAGGCACTACCTACCAAGCAAATGTAATATTTAGGGTTGAAAACATCCAAGAGCATGAAGAGCAAAGAGTTGAACTGTAATTTATTTACCTTTGATAGACTGCATTAAAGTTAAAAAGGAGGAAGTATTGTATATTTTGTATCATTCTACATGTTCACTTCCCTTGACAAACATAAACGTGCTAACTGATAGAATTTCTAATCATCCAGCATCAGACAGGTAGGCCAACTTTTTCAAGAAAAACACTATAAGCTCTAAATAGTCACTATCTATCATTTACCTATGTCAGTCTGCAAACTTTTATCACTTAACTGGCAGTGTATCACTTATATTTAGCATGCCAAGGAAGGGATAGATTACTTTTTTTTGTCTTTAATACAAGAGGTGTTTAGCTATTACTGAAAACAGGTTATGAACTTGATATGCAAACTCGCATTCCATTCCAGACAGGGAACCTAATTGCACAATAAAAATGTGGACACTTTAAATCTGAATTTATGAGAAATGAGCAAGCATTATTTTATAGGAATGCAGTTTCAGCTAAGGATTTGTAATCAATAATCTTTTTTATTTATTTACAGAACGTGATGTTTGAAATATCTTTATTTATAGTTCTAGAAAAGGTTCTGGTTTGCATTGTGACAGACCCAAAAACTATTAGAATCTAAAAACTAATTACTGAATTTTGACATTTAGTTGTTTCTTATTCCTCATTTTGTCAGCCCTGCAATACATTTTTTGCCCATAGACTCTTTAAACAGTTGCAATGCCCTTTCACCTACTATGCAATTTGCTTTAAGAAATGATCAATATTTGCCTTGAAATCGTATTTTGCTTTCTTCATCTCTTGTTGTAATGATTGTTCACATATAGACATGCATGACATATCTCATTTTTAACTTGATTCATTGCATTAATATTGCTATTACCCTTAATATATTCTTATATCTTAGAAGTATATGTTGCCTCTTGCTTAAGTTTACACTTTCACTGCTGTATGCAGCAAAAATGACATAAAAATATTTTGGCCACAAGCTAATTTGCCCAGAGATTTTTGTGGGATTGGGTTTTTTTGGAGGTAGAGATGTAGGTGGACAGAGGAGTTCTAAGTTTTAAGGGGATGAAAGAGTTGTTGCGGTGTTACAGGCAAGGAAGGGTTAAGGAGAAGGGGTGGTTGGAGAGGAAGTGAGGTAATAGTAAGGAAAGATTAGCTTAGTTTTGTGCAGTAGCTGTGGGATGGGGATATCAGATTTAGATGTGAACTTGCAACTGCTAGTATTATGTCCAAGAAGACTAGCAGGACCTGAAGAGAACAAGTAGGCCTTGGGTAACAGGGGCTGAAAGTGAGGAGTTATGTGCGTGTCTGTATAGTTTTTTGGTTTAAGTGTTTTGTCATACACTATGCTCAAAGTTTGGCTTTGTGTTTGGGATGTTTTGGGGTGTTTCTTAGCTTTTAATATTCACTGGTGTGAGTTTGGCATGAGGGTGTAGCAGTTGTAGTTTGTGATACAGTCCGTTTGGTATAGGACACATTATTGATGTCATTGGTGGAGTTCATGAGCCCCGGTAGGTGGTTGGAGGTTTTCTGTTGTGTAGTGCTTTTATTTTATTGGTCCATATAGGTTTGTTGAGCAACAGTCAGTGTGGGTTGTTCGTTCTTTCTTTTGTATTTTCCTTTGGTGGCTCGTGTCCCTTACTGAACCTTTGATGTTAAGTCATCTATCTCGCCTTCATTCTTGCTGGTTGGGTTCGGAGCCGATGCTCGACTCCGACTCGGCCATCTTCAAAAGCTCGAGAGCTACTTACTGGCTCGAGGCCTCCCTATATCCCATGATGCCTGGCACTAGATATCCAGATCTCATTTTCCACTTCTGCTGCGAGGTTGCTTTTACTGGCTCAGGTCATATTTTTCAATTTTATTGTCATTGTATAAAAATATTTTATATTATAGTTGGTGTTTAAGATAGTTAGTGTACTTTCAGTAGCTGTAGTTAGCTATTTGTATTTAGTCTCCTTCCCTTGAAAACTCGTTTTCTTGTTAAAGAGTTTTTCCCTCCCCCTCCCCCATTTCTATTCTTAAAGGTAGCCGTTTTTAGTTAGAGGCTAATCCTTGTTTCAAATTTTTATGTAATAGTTTCTTTGTTAGAAATTGTGGTAGATTAGTAGGTCTAATTACTAGATAATAGAGTGTGTGTGCTGCTAGGGTGTGGTAACTTGTGTTGAGTGTGTGTGTTTTTACTAGTTACCTATTTCCCTTTTGTTACTTTTTCTCTGTAAATTGATTTTTCTGTTTACAGGTATGTCTAAAGATACGAAAGTATCTGGATTCAAGAAGTGTGACTCATGCTGTCAGAAGATGTCACTGACAGATGGTCGCACTTCTTGTGTCTACTGTTTGAGTGGCCTACACCTGCAGGACTCTTGCTCGGTGTATCATGCCTTTAGTCCAAGAGTCCTGCAGGAGCGTAGGAATAAGCTAATCCTTAGGGGTTTGCCCAAACCTGAAGGGTCACCAGCTAAGGTTCAGTCAGTGAAACTCTCTAAGCCAATGAAGCTGCCGGCTCCCAGTTCAGAGCCATCGTCGGGTGTGGCATCTGCTTCAATTTTGGCTCCGACTGGAACTGAAGTACCTATCTCCCACTCGGCCCCGACTCTGGTATCAGAACTGTCAGGGAGTTGAAAATACTCTAGGTCTCCATCCCTTGAGTCAATACACTCAGCTCCGGGGTCGCCTCTGTTACAGTCGGAGCAAAGTCACTGATCCCACTCTTTTCGGTCTTCTAGACTATCTGACCATGATTTGGAGAGAGTGGTGAGCAGGCTCCTCAAATCGCAGGCCCTGGCTAAAATGTTATCCAGCTCCCCTCATCAGGGTTTGGCTCCTCCTGTCTCTGCAGTAGTTCCTCCTTTGACTCATCCCTCGAGTTCGGAGCCAGAGCTTGCTGGGGTTCAGATCGTGGAACCATCAGCACCAATACCTACCCTTTTGGTTCCGTTGTCGGCTCCAATCTCATCCATGGTACCGTCCTTGGAGGGATCTGGGTGCCGGGACTCCCTCGTCTGCTCCGAGGGGGCGAGTGGCATCGGACCTTTGTCCGACTCTGTTCATCCTCTCGGAGCTTCGGTGCAGGTGGGTTCGGCTCCTACATTGGCCTCGGAGCCATCTCTCTTGGTGCCGGGAAGGATCCCGGTCTCCTCGGAGCTGGAGCTTTCTCCAGTATCGGGAAGGGGCACCTTTGAGGTCATGAGGAGTGTGCTGGCCTCTGAGTCAGCCCCATGATCAGCCTCATCGGCTCCTCCCCCATGGTGCCTGCGTCTGCCTCTGCCCCTCCTCCATACCCCAAGCATGGGGAACAAGCACTCCAGGGCACCCCATTGGGTATATCTTCCTCTTCCAAGGCCTCCCCTGATCATTCAGAGGAGCCCCCTCAAAAGAAGAAATGCAAGAGGAAGCATGTTGACTCCCCTGAGTCTGTCGCTTCAGATACCGACTTGGAGGATTCGGAAGGGTCCCCGAGATCCCCCTCTGAGGACGTCTCTTTCTCAGACATCTTTGAGATACTTAGGCAGAGGGGGAACTGGACTACCCTTAACCCTTCCAAGGATGAGTCGGTATTCCTGGACGCATTTGGTTCCCGACCCTCCACCTCCTGGGTGTCTCCGCCTTTTCGATCCACTGATGTCTGTGGTGGCTCAGAAGACATGGTCAGCCCCAGACACAGTGGAACCAACCCCCCGAAGACCCACAAAATTTATTACTGCACCACAAGCAATTTCTGACTAAGGGTGTTCCCATTGATGCCATGGTGGTAGTAGTGGTCACAAAAAAGGAGTTGGCTGAAACTTCTTCGTCTGTCCATCCCCCTAATAAGGAATCTAGGACGATGGACAGATATGGGAAGCAGATGTTTGCATCAGCAACCTTCTCCATGAGGTCGCTGAGCTACTTGTGCTACTTTACCCACCTTCAAAGGATCTCATTAAAGAGCTAGGAGATACCCTTCAAGATCCATCAGCTGCGGGGGTCCAGGCTAAGGTTGCCTCCCAGCTGTCGACTCTTAATTCGGTAGTAAACTCCTCCATGTGGCTCATCTCTTACGCAGCCGATGGTACGAGTAGAGCCGCAGGCACAGGCGTGGCCTTGAGGAGGCATGCCTGGATGCGGTTATGTAACTTTGCGGAACCCTTCAGGGTGTCTTTCACAAACACCCCCTTTGATGGTTCTGCTCTTTTTGGACCACAGGTGAAGGATACCCTTACCAGGTGTGAGCAGGAAGGCAAGACTCTCTCTGCTGTGGGAGTCCATTTTTCCACTCCTTCAAGACCGTATCCCAAGGGTCAGAAGAGTGGGAAGATGTGGTTCTGGAAACCCCAGGGAGCCATTCCTGACACACGTGGAGAGTTCCCCTCCAGGGGCAGAGGAGAGAACAACAATAGATGCCACCCTCGGGGCAGAGGGGGTCCGCAAAATCAGGGCCAAAGAGAATCTTTCTCTGGCAAGCCCTTCCAGCATCCATGAAGTGCTGCCCGGCTGTCCACCTTCGGAGGCAGTCGGGGGAAGATTATTGCTGTACCCAAAAGCCTGGCAAAGTATAACACAAGACAAATGGGTACTGTCTATCATATCCGAAGGCTACAAAATCCCTTTCTTTTGCACTCCCTACATTCCCAACAAATCCCTTCCAGATGTTCCACCCAATCTAAGGGATCAAGCAGTTCAAGAAATTTCAAAACTGCTAAGAAAAAGAGCCATCCAGCCAGTCCCGGCAGACCAGCAAGAATCCAGAATTTACTCGAGGTTCTTTATGGTACCAAAAAAGACAGGGAACTGGAGACCCATTCTGGATCTCAGCAGACTAAACAGGTCTGCTCAAAGAACGAAGTTCCGGATGGTCACACTACAGTCCATTTTACCCTTTCTGGTTCAGGACAATTGGATGTGCTCCATAGATCTTCAGGACGCGTACTACCATATCAAAATGGACAGACACTCCAGAAGATTCCTCCGCTTCCGGCTGGGAGCCAGTCATTATCAGTTCAGAGCTCTGCCCTTTGGTTTCACCACAGCACCAGGGTGTTCACCAAATGTTTGGCAGTAGTTACCGCTCACCTGAGACGGCAAGGATTCCAGGTGTTTCCATATTTAGACAACTGGCTCCTTACTGCAACCACCAGGCATCACCTGCTGCGAGCCAGAGACTACACTATCCAAACTTGCTCCAAACTATGCATTACAATAAATTTCGAAAAGTCTGCATTGTTGCCTTGTCAATCTATTACCTTTATAGGTGCAAACTTAAATACAAAGGACATGTCAGTGAAACTTCCATTAGACAGAGTGCTAGACATTCGCCGACATGTCCAGGTCTTATTAGGATGCAAAAAAATTCAGGCCAGATTCGTCCTAAAGACCTTGGGTCTCATGGCAGCGGCTATCATACTAGTAACCCTCGCTCGCTTTCATATGAGGATTCTTCAGTGGATGCTGTTCACCTAATGGTCTTTCCAGCAACTTGCAATGTCTCACAAAATAATGATCACACAGACATGCAAAAAACAACTTGCTTGGTGGATGGTTTCCCCATCAGTACCCCAGGGCAGACCATTTGCTCTTCCTCCACCAGTGGCTACGGTGACAATGGATGCCTCCCTGATTGGGTGGGGGGGCATTTTCAGGGCAGAACAGTCCAAGGCACCTGGCAGCCTCACGAGTACCATCTGCATATCAATGTCTTGGAGATGAGGGCTGTGCTTTTGGCATTGCAAGCTCTTCACAACTCTCTTCCTACCATGACCATTGCAATTCAAACAGACAATATGTCATTAGTGTGGTACATCAACAAGCAGGGTGGAACCAGGTCCTATCCCCTATGTCGAGAAGCACTCAGATTCTGGCAGTGGGCGATCTCTTCCCAATGGTTTCTGATAGCAGCACACATCCCTGGGAAGTCCAACCTTATAGCGGACAGGCTGAGCAAAACAATTCTCATGCCTCATGAGTGGTCTCTCAATCAGACAGTGGCGGACCAAATCTTCCGCAAATGGGGTCAGCCTTGCTGCGACCTTTTTGCCACCCCCTTCAACAGCAAGTGCAACAATTTCTTTTCTCTCCTCCCTCTTCCGGACACTCCCCCAGAGACGCTCTAGTTCGCGATTGGCCTCAGGGACTTCTTTATGCATTCCCTCCGTTCCCCCTGATTCCCAGATTGATACAGAAAGCTACCACATTGGGATGCAAGATGATCCTCATTGCCCCTTACTGGCCTCGACAAATTTGGTTCCCGTTCCTGCATCATTACCTTCTGGAGCAGCCCTGGACCTAGTTCCAGACCTCCTGATCCATAAATCGGGTGGGCTGCACCAATCCCTTCAATCTCTCCAGCTCACTGCTTGGTTGCTCCACTTCCAACCTTAGCCAGGCTTCTGAACATCTCCCACTTGGTGCATGAAATCATCTTATCATCGCACAAGTCTACCACTAGAAAGACTTATGCTAGTAAGTGGAAACGTTTCTCTTTCTGGGCAGAGGCTAGCAAATATAGATCCCTTTTCATCCCCTGTGCACCATATTTTGGGTTTTTTAGCGGAACTTGTTCATGCTGGATCTTCCTCTGCCATGATTAGAGTTCAGTTAGCTGCAATTTCAAACTTTCATACAGGTCTACTGGATACTAGTATTATGTCCCATAAGCTTTGTAAAGTTTTTCTCAAAGGGACTACTTTACTCAGGTCCCCAGTGAGAGATCCCCCACCTCCGTGGGATCTAAATTTGATTTTAGCTTCCCTGATACTGCCCCCCTTTGAACTGGCAGCTTCTTGTTCCTTGAAGTTTCTTTCTTGGAAAAAACTTTTTCTGGTTGCAATTACTTCAGCCAGAAAAGTTTCTGAGCTTCAAGCTGTTTTTGTTCACCCTCCTTATCTAGTTTTCCATAATGATAGACTGTCTCTCAGGACTAATCCTTCCTTCCTTCCTTCCAAAGGTTTCTTCTGACAATAATTTGAATAAGTCTGTTGATCTGCCTGTTTTTTTTCCAAATTATTCCAACAAGGCAGAATACAAATTGCATCAGTTGGATGTTCATAGACAACTACGCTTTTACTTGCATAGAACTAAGCAAATAAGAAAATCAGACCAGCTGTTCCTGTCCTATGCTGAGGGTAAACAAGGTCTACCTGTGTCGAAAGTAACCTTATCTAGGTGGTTGACATCTATCATTACATTTATATATCAGCTAAGGAATAAAGAACTTCCTGCTAAACCGAAAGGTCACTCAACTAGAGCTCTAGCTACTTCAGTGGCTTTTCAGGCAAGATTACCAATGGAAACTATTTCTGCGGCAGCTATATGGTCCAATCCTCATACCTTTATTTCACATTATAAGCTGGACGTGGCCTCCAGGAGCAGAGCTGATTTTGGTTCCACTGTTCTGAAGAGTCTGTTCCGATGAGCCATCCAAGATTGAGGTGCTAGGGATGCTGACCCAACCAGCAAGAATGAAGGCGAGATAGACAACTTAACATTAAAAAGTTATGTACCTACCATAACGTTCCATGTTAGTTGTCTTCTTCTCACCTTCTTTCTTGCGTCCCACCCTCCATCCCCCTATCCTAGTAGACCGAGAAGAGTTACTTATGTTTTTCTCACTGGCTGAGTCTTCTCCGGCTATTCCTTCTGACTAGTAGTCTCTCCAGTAGGATTTATGCATTCTAGGACAGGATTCCTGTATTGTTATTATTATTATTATTATTATTATTATTATGTCTGCAGTTAGACTTACCAAACAAGATCTGGGTATCTAGCACCAGGCATCATGGGATATAGGGGGGCCTCGAGCCAGTAAGTAGCTCTTGAGCTTTTGAAGATGGCTCCGAACCCAACCACCATGTTGACATATTGGAATTAATTGATTCAGAAGAGGTACAGCATTTGATGGAAGCTGAGATGTCAAATAACAAGGTCCTATTGGCAGCATTGGTGGACCTGGGTCTGAGGAAGGTTGGAAGGTTCTGAGCTAGGACATGGAAGAACTGGGTACTTGGTTTCATATATTATATGGTAGTTTGCTTAGAGAAGGCTAGTTCACAGGCTTTGCCGCTGTTAGCTTATTCTCTCATGATTTGTCAGGCTGACTGACTATGCACTGGGAATGCGTGGATGTAGAATGATCAATGGTTCCACAAATGGAAAGCCATGGATCAGTCATTGAGAGGGGACGTGAGACACCCTGATATTTTGTTGGCCACGATGATGGATTGCTTTAGTGGGTTTTCTCACTTGGGTAAGCTAAGGTGAAAAATGGGTGGAATGTGTTGGGCATTTCATGTGGGTTGTTGTACATTGGTTATGTGCAGGTTTGTGCATACGTGTTTGATTTCTGCCAGCATGCACCTGGCATTGCAATGTGGCCATCAGGAGGGGAATCCAATACATGGGGGATTCTCTGCTAACCAATACTGGGTCCTTCCCCACCCCACCGCAAGGGTTTAGAGGGCAGGGTATTTTGGGGGGGGGCAGAGATGATGTATGTCCTTTTGAGGCAGAGAGGTAAATAAGCTTTCCCATTTGCCCATTAAGGTGGTGGTATTGTGTGAGGTGCTGGTGCACTTTACAGATCTAGAGATTGTGGCTGAGTTGATTCTGTTTTTTTTTTCCATTGAATTTTCCATCAAGCCAGGGGTTGGTGGGGATGGATTTGTTTTATTTATTTATTTTACATTTGTTTAGCAAGGAAAGTACGACTGGACAAATAGCCCATTTTCAGCATAGGCCCAGGGAGAAAAAGTTCCATTAATAATAACAATAGTAGTAGTACATCAAAGGCGAATACTACACATATGACAAAGATAAATGTCTACAGAGTTATACAATATAGTAAAGAAGAAATTAATAGAAATGTAATAGTAGTTTGTCCTGTTTGGTTGAGAAGGAATTGCACATGTGTAGGTTGCTGGGCCCTTTTGAGTATCCTCCTTTCGTCAGCTTTAAAGTGTCACTATTGGATTGGTTTTTAAGAAGGCTCCAGGTGAATTTTGGTTGATTCTTCATTTCTCTTTCCTGCAAGGGAAATCAGTCAATGATTTTATTTGCAGGGAAGATGCAAAGGTTAGGTACACATCATTGCATGGTGCAGTGGCATTGACTTGGGGTTTGTGGATCCATGGTTGATGGGGGTTGGTGGTGAGCCTGTGTTCCATTTCCATTGTTGGGTATGGTGGAAGATATATAGTTTTATTCTGATTATCTGCTACCATACTCAGTGGCATCCGCTCCTCTTCACACAATGGTGGCAGGCTGGGCACAGATTTGGTGTTGACCTTTGCTGGCCTAGATCCTTGAACCCTTTGATCAGTGACACTGTATCATCCAATGGTGGGTTGTTGATTGGTTATTGAAGTGGGCAGTGTCACGTTGCTTCTGCTGCAAAGTAAGTGAGCTCTTGAGGTAGCGCTGCTTACATCATGGTGGAACGGACGTGAGCAGGTGATGCTGCCTACCGTATTTTGTTATGTTTGAAGTCATGTATTATGCTTGTTATTAATATATTTTAAGACTAATAAATTCTTTGAGTAATAATTGATTAATAAAGATTGGTTGTCTTATGCCATGATGGTGTGGTGTGTTTTTTTTTTTTTGAGAGAGGGGTCTGGTCAAATGCAGTTTGGACACAAACTAATTTGTCCAGAGATGTCTGTGGGATTGAGCTTTTTGGGTGTGGAGATGTGGGTGGACAGTGGAGTTCTAGCTTTAAGTGGATGAAAGAGTTGTGGTGTTACAGGTGAGGAAGGGTTAAGGTTAAGGAGAAGGGGTGGTTGGAGAGGAAGTGAGGTAATAGTAAGGAGAGATGAACTTAGTTTTGTGCAGTAGCTGTGGGGTAGGGATATCAGATTTAGGTGTAAACTTGCAGCCTTCCCTCCCTGCCCTCTTTTTTTTGGTCAAGCTAGCATGTTGTGAAGTTTTTCATACTAGTGTGGATTGGTAGGCAGAGAAGAGGGGCTTCAATGTCCCTCTTCCATTCAGCTTCTGATGTTTATCATGGTGTTTGTTGGTTATTGAAGTAAGAGGCATTACACTGCTTCTGGTGGGAATTGTGAGTAAGTGAGCAGTTGAGGTAACGCTGCTTATGTTATGGTGGGGCAGAGGTGAACATGTGATACTGCCTACTATATTTTGTTTTGTTTGAAGTCATGTATTATATTTGTAATTAGTCAAGTTTATAATTAATAAATTATGTTATTAATAATTGAGAATATAGGCTGGTCATCTTATTCCGAGATGGTGTGGTGTGTTTTTTGGGAGGGTCTAGACCATTGCTTTGCACAGCATATTTAATTTCTGCAGTAATTGTCTGCAGTTTTACTTAGTAATGATATTCATACTAAGAAAAGACATTTTTTGCCTTTTAGTTTGTAGACTCTCCACTTGTCTTATGGTTATAGACATCTGCCAACATAGGTTCATAGGTAAGTACAAGGCTAGCTGCTCTTGCAGGACATTTTAAACCTAGCCAGTTTCCCTTTTTGTGCTTGAATTAACCTACCCATTTGGCTATGAGTTTTCTTACCCATCCCATGGTCGATAGTTATATATTACCCTTAATGGGAATAACTAGGATCATACCACAGATAATCTGAGGGGACCTATGCAGGGGATAACATAACTATTGTGGTTCTACTGCTTCTGCTTTTTACTGGTGCGGCTGGATTTCTCTTGCACATGTCTGTATGTAGCAGCAAAAATATTCACAGCATTATCTATTGTATCTAAGAGGTTGAACCATTTGGAGGTATAGTGCAATGCAAAAGGGTAGAACATGAATTATGTACACAGTGAACCAGCCTCTAACTACTGAAATATACATGACCTTAGCTAGCAATGATAAAGTCGCTTCTATTTCAAAATCCTCAATTATGTAGTTGGATATTGCTGAAAACATTGCATTGTACTCAGGGTAGAAGTCCATGCTAGGTAATGTCTGGAACAAATCAGAACCCTAAGGAACTAGGCATACAAACACAGTTGACTTAACATATCATATTTCCCCTCACATTTATTTGATATAAACTATTTGTTCTTTTATGGTATACCATGTTCACTATGCTTAACCAGCTGGAATGTCAATGAACTTTTGAGTTACTACTCATTTCAGTTCTCTTGTATTGATGCATTTCATCTACTGAAAGAGCTAGGAATGACATATTGACTACCAGGCTCATTTTATTTGTAACACAAACTACCAAAAAAACAAACAAACAAAAAAAAAAAAAACAAAACAAATTAAAACTATGACAAACAACACAACCAGAGACGAATAAAACTTTAATACTATTTGTATTTTATAAAACGCAGTGTGCAAGGGACAACACAGATTTCAAAAACAGACTTTGTATTATGTAGTTGTGATGTAACCCCTTTGCATAATAGTAAGTGAACATGAAATTCTTACATATTTTTAATATTAATCTGTGAGTTAGACATCTGATCACAGCAACAACGTCTAGCATACGCCTTCAGAATTAAAATGTGCCCAGCTTTGATTCATGTCTCAGATCACAACAGCGAACTAATAGCTTTCCATATAATATAACTTAACCCTGTTCATCAAAACACAGCATTTCTTCAGCAATTCATAGCAGTGCAGTTCTCATTCAGAAGGAAAGACAGTAATATTCTGTAACTGCTTAAAATTATAGCATATTTCTAGCTTTAGGGTGATCTAATGCATTATATTTATTTTTTAAGATTTAGACATTCATTTTTAAGCTTAAAAATACATCAGCACGTCCCACAACACCTAACACATAGGTGTCAGCTGCAGTTCCCAGGTGTATATGTTCTTTAAAGCACATGCCACATGGCATTAATGGCCTTCTATAACTTTGTATGTACACATTTCCCTGTGTATATTATTTTACAAATGTTCATAGGTAGAAAAAATATTTCTTTTGTTTCTGCTGCCTGCTATAGGGAGATACACAGTAACATAGAAAAAAATATTACTTCTTTGCATCATCAAGATCCTTGGTATGCCTATGCATGGCCTGAAAGCATACTGTTGTGTGTGTGTGTGTGTGTGTGTGTGTGTGTGTGTGTGTGTGTGTGTGTGTGTGTGTGTAATAATTAAAGCATAGCAATTAACATTTTTTTTAATTAAAAGGTGATCATAACCTATTTTAAAATCTTTCATGCCTGATGACAGAATGACCACAGAACCAAAAAACAAAATTAAAAAGTAAGCATTCATTTGCATTTTAGCTTTTAGGTTAAATGCTGCTGATTATTCAAGTTTAAATGAAACTGTATATGTTAGAATATCTTAAAATTAAAATTACAGAGTAGGCATTAATAATTTTACATGATAATTTCACTTATCTAATTTGTACAATGTTAGAAGTTCATTATTTAAATGGGCACGCTAATTATATTCTTAATTCTGAAGAATATAAAAGTTAAAATCAATGTGTGTTTTTGTAGACTGCTATCATGGAATCATAGAAAGTACAAGGCACCTGGGTTCTGTGACTCTTTACTGCTAGCCTCCTTAGACCTTGCCTCATTTTTCAATGATTATCAGGCCAGTAATACCAAGGGTAAATTTGTTCATATCCATTCAGCTGTATTCCTTCTTTTTGAAGGAAGACACTGTGTCACATTGCTTAATTTAGAGTGGAAGTTTAATCCAGAATAAGTGTTGCATGTCAAATCTGTCTCTCTAACTTGGTTTGTTTATCTCTGAAACAGGTTTAGATCGCTGGCTTGTTTTTGGTTGCAGACTTTGATAAGATGTTTATTTTATTACTTATTTATTATTTTATTTTTTTTTTTTACTTAGCATTTCACATCAGCAGTTATAGCAAGAATATCATTAAAGGCAGCAGTGGTACAAGAACATGAGAACTATTCATGTATTCCCCTAAAACTATAGAATTAGCCAGGTGTGGAACAGTTAGTCTACAACCATCTCAAGAAATGTTCACTTGCTGAACTGGATCCCCTTCTTCAGAAAAGATTCAACCAGGAACAGTTAGTCTAGTACCATCTCAAGAAATGTTCACTTGCTGAACCGTATCCCCTTCTTCAGAAATGATTCAACCAGGAACAGTTAGTCTAGAACAATCTCAAGAAATGTTCACTTGCTGAACTGGATCCCCTTCTTCAGAAAAGATTCAATCAGGAACAGTTAGTCTAGAACCATCTCAAGAAATGTCCACTTGCTGAACTGGATCCCCTTCTTCAGAAATGATTCAACCAGGAACATTTAGTCTAGAGCTATCTCAAGAAATGTTCACTTGCTGAACTGGATCCCCTTCTTCAGAAATGATTCAACCAGCAACAGTTAGTCTGGAACCATCTCAAGAAATGTTCACTTGCTGAACTGGATCCCCTTCTTCAGAAAAGATTCAACCAAACAGAATGATTATATGAGTGAGGATCTGCACAGAATTAGAATATGCTCTTTTTAAGGTATCCATCTTGATGACAGTGTGCGAGCTGGTCTTCAACGAATTCACCCACGTCCTTTTCCTGTAATCATATATTTCAACTTTTACCTTCAGAATTAGGGACAAAGCAACACTAACTGAATAAATAAATAGACAACTAAATAGGGAAAAAGCCTCAAATTACAGACACTTTTAAATGCTAAAACTATAAACTTAGAAATTCTCAAACTAATTCTCAGTGATAAAAAGGGGGGACAAAGCAAAAGTTCAAAAAAACAGTTGGGGGGGTGTCCCTCCAAAAATCTGGTTAGTGGAGAGGGGTCTATATTATTAAAGCGAAAAACCCTATGAGAGAATACCAAAACATTGACCCCTATATGGCGAACCGTGAAAATCCAGAACGCTCTAAACCACGAAAAAAAAATATTGAACCGTCATAGTCGGCCAACCCCACCACCTGCTACATACTACCTACCCAAACAAAATAAGCAAACCACATACATACACTATCCAAACTCTACTTCTAACCTAAACTAAAGCACCAAAACCCTACCTCCAACACTACACTAAACCCAACAAACACAACTATCTATGCACTCTCCTTAACCCCTCCCTAACCCTAAGGTCTGTAATTACTGCACACATCCCCTACAGACATACACCTAAACAAAATAAAAGCACCAAATCCCTACCTCCATCACTACACTAAACCCCACAAACACAACTATCTACTCTCCTTAACCCCTTCCTAACACTAAGGTCCGTAACTACTGCACACATCCCCTACAGATATACATCTAAACAAAATAAATAGTACTCATGCATACACTTAAAAAAACCCTACACCTAACACTACACTAACTCTTACATACAGTACCTATCTATGCACTTACCATAACTCATATCCTAACACTAAAGTCCTATCTATCGCACACTTACCTTACGGAGCTGTACCGCAGATGGGCCAACCAAAACAAATTGACATTTCGAAATTCACAGTTTTGACCATTCAGGGTTTATGTACTTCACGCAATATGGTTCAACGTCTTCGTATTTGCCTAAAGGGATTTTCGATCATGTAATAGGAGCCCAGTGGAGACGTATGCCTATAACACATTAACTTATTTTGATTCTTCAGTTTTAAATCAATCATACCTTTCTTACAAACATTATCTCAGACTTTGCACTACAGTTTTGAATCCAAATAGCCCATAACAGAAGCTGTGTACTAGGAAGTGGCTCATCATTTGGCCATAATACTGTGTGCAAAGTATTTCATTTGGTGGCATTAATATCCCCTTCAGCCACTCCAAGGTATCACACGCTTCACAGCAGCTTTTAGAAAATGGTAAATTCTCATTCATTTTAACAGCCTATAAGGACTCTGAATGCTCAGACTATAGCCTCCATTTTCAGTATAAATATTTAATTACCCATTTCTATCCTATAACTTTTTATGGTATCATTCTTTTTCATTACATTAGCACTATTATTTGGCTTTTTAAAATATTTGTTTTATTCTTAAAATAAAAAATTCATTAATTCAAGTTGTTGCATTCTCCCTAGGGCTATAGACTATTGCTTGGCTTGTTTTTTTTTTTTTTGTTATTTTGGGGCACATTAAATTTAATATCCAAACTGAGCAGAATAGTGACCAGAACGGTAGTAGTGCAGCAGACTAGACTAACACTGGGCTATTTATTATTGAGTTTTAGTTTTGTTGCTATTTGTTTGTTTGTTTTTAAATGTAATATCTCTGACAGTGTCTGCAGGTTAAATACCATTTCATAATTTCTCAGAGTTATAATGTTGGTACTTTAGGTCCATCCTTAAACTTCTAAAGTCCTAGTATGCAATCTGTTATATGCATATGACCCTACAGATGTTGTATAAAATTATTCTGCCTGAGAAATTCTGGGATCTCACATTGCCTAAATGGAGAAATCCATATTTTTATGTAAAATAATAAGCTCTTTGGGATGTAAATTGGGAAGAATGTGGTATAAACTGACTTTCATACTCGATAATTGAGTGCCCTGGTAGGACAGTCTTGGCCAACTAAAAGAGCTTGCACCACTGTTAGCAACTTCCTAAGGCAGCATTTTGGGTTTATTTGTGTTTTTGTTATATGAGAGGACATTCCCTTTTCTTAGGTTCTGGAAACACATTTTCAGGCTGACGCCCATTGCAAGACTAGTGAAGTGTGGGTGACAAAGTTATACCATTTAAGGCATTATGGATATATCAGATGTTAAATCTGAGAGGGATGCCAATGACCCTGTTCCCACAGACAAAGTTTCCCTGTTAGGTAGCACTGATCATTTGATAAAGACAGGAGATCTGATAAATTCCATGAAAAAGCACATGGGGGTAGCACTGATTGTTTGATAAAGACAGTAGATCTGATAAATTCCATGAAAAAGCACATGGGGGTAGCACTGATCTTTTGATAAAGACAGTAGATCTGATAAATTACATGAAAAAGCATATGGGGTAGCACTGATCTTTTGATAAAGACAGTAGATCTGATAAATTACATGAAAAAGCACATGGGGGTAGCACTGATCTTTTGATAAAGACAGTAGATCTGATAAATTCCATGAAAAAGCACATGGGATAGCACTGATCTTTTGATAAAGACAGTAGATCTGATAGATTCCATGAAAAAGCACATGGGGTAGCACTGATCTTTTGATAAAGACAGGAGATCTGATAAATTCCATGAAAAAGCACATGGGGTAGCACTGATCTTTTGATAAAGACAGTAGATCAGATAAATTCCATGAAAAAGCACATGGGTTAGCACGTATCTTTTGACGACAGTTGATCTGATAAATTCCATGAAAAAGCACATGGGATAGCACTGATCTTTTGATAAAGACAGGAGATCCGATAAATTCCATGAAAAAGCACATGGGGTAGCACTGATCTTTTGATAAAGACAGGAGATCCGATAAATTCCATGAAAAAGCACATGGGGGTAGCACTGATCTTTTGATAAAGACAGTTAATCTGATAAATTCCATGAAAAAGCACAAGGGGTTGTCTTTGTATTTTAGTCTTTCTGTTCTTTTATGAGGGGTACTGGGTCAATGAGGTCAGTGTCAGGAAGGGGTTTCTGACCAGTACAGTGTCTTCAGGCTGTGGCGCTATAAACGTGTTTGCACTATACAAGTTTTTGGGTTGTAGCTCAGTGTAGGCCATGTTCATGAAACTAACTTTAGACAAGAGCCAGTCTGTTGTGACTAGCAGGTTGTGTTGAACTTGGTTCTCTACGTGACAGTAACTGTGGTCTGATCAATAGATGACCATGTCATATGCATACAGGAGGATTTGATGATGTGGCAGATCCAGGAGAAGTTTGTTGATAAACATAGAGAAGAGCAGTGGGCAGAGAATGAATTCTGACTTTTAATGTCTCCAAGTCTTTTGGGTTTTTATTACCATGACAAGAATGGACCCCATTCCTATGTCAATGTATGATTCAAGTTCATGAAATTAGTATTGTTTCAATCTTTGATGTTAGCCAGAAGTGCTCTTTGCAGCCAGCGCAATGTACCTAGTATTGACTCCTTCTACAATCCATATGGAGTTACATGTATTGATAACATATCTAATTGTAAATTCTTTTTTATAAGACCCATTACTCTTACTACTAATGGAACTGTCTGGGTATCCTTTTTGCACATTGCTCTCGGTTCTGCCAGGAAACCCTGGTATTTTATGACTTTGTGCTTCTCTGTATGTAAGACACTAGTCACTGGGTGTAGCGATTTCAAACATCAATGCTACTTTTGTCTTCTTTTCAGAGTCCATGTGATAAACTTTCTTATTTTCTATTGTGCTTTGTGGCTTGTTTCCAATGTTTTTCATCTACTTCAATATTGTAATGTTTGCACAATCCCCAATGCAAGATTCTTGCCACATTATTATGCCTTTCAGTATACAGTCTGTGAAGATATGTGAAGGCTGCCAGTCTAGCCAGAAAGAATTTTATAGATAATTCTGTCATTTGTAAATATTAATGTAAGTCACATGCTTGTTCTCTTTGTTAAATGTTGAACTCCAAAATTTAACCACATTGCGCTCTGCTAGAGGAAAGCTGATAAGTCAAGCATTGAATAATTGTCTGATCTCAAAACCGAGATGTCTGGCTAAAAGAATTCTTGCTATTGTTTTGAGACCAGAGTTAATTGCTACAATTTGCATGTATAATGTCTTTTATTGCTGTAGCTTCCTGACCAAGTGCAAGATCAAAAAGGCTGCTAAACTCTGAGTTTCTGTTAGCCTGGGAACCAGAGAAAAAATGATGTAATCTGAAATGAGTCAGTAGTACTGTGTTATCAATTTAAGGACAGAGAGAGAGAGAGAGAGAGAGAGAAAATCAGAGCATTTTGCATTTGCCTTCAGAACATCCACAACAGACTCCTTGTGAGGTTCACACTCACCTTCCCACTCATCACAAATTAAATCTAGAGGTCCCCCTCACCCCATACCCATACAACAACTCAAAGGGTGAAAAACCTGTCGATTTCTGGAGAACCTCTCTATAAGCAAACAACAGATGTGGCAAATATTTGTTCCATTCCCTCTTAAACTGGTCTGCAAATGCTCATAGCATGGACTTGATTGTAGAGTTTAACCTCTCAACAAAACCATTAGTCTGGGGATGGTAGGGGGTAGTCTTCAGGTTCTCTACTCTGCAGTACTTCCACAGACAAGCCAGCAGATCTGACATGAAATTGGCACCTCTGTCAGTCAGTAATTTTTTTGGGAAACCTACCCTGCTTAAAATGTTTAACAAAGCATTTGCCATCTTTTCCACCTCAATAGAGGACAAAGCCACTGCCTCAGGGTATCTTGTAGCATAATCTACTACCACTAGAATATACTGTTTTCCTGTGATACTTGGGGTACCCAGGGGCTGCACAATATTCATAGCTACCCTATGAAATGTCTCCTCAATCACAGTCTAAGGCATCAAAGGAGCACTCACCTTGTCTCCTGCCTTGCCTACCTTTTGGCACTGCTCACATGTCCTGCAGTACCTGGTTACATCTCTGGAAATTCCAGGCCAATAGAAGTTCTGCATAATACGTCTCTTTGTAATTTTTATGCCCATATGACCTGCAAAGGGAATATCATGGGCTATGGCTAGAAGCTCCAGATGGTAGGCTCTAGGTACTAACAACTGCTGTACCCTCTCACCTTCTAGCCCTCCCTCAGGGGTCCACTCTCTATACAGTAACCCTTTATCCCAGTATACAGATTCCCCCTTCCCTTGAGAATCAGGTGCCTCACTAGCTAACTGCCTCATGTTTTGCAATGTAGGGTCTGACAGCTGAGCCTGTCTCAACTCTCTCTTTCTAATCCTTCCCAGCTCCCCTTCCACAGGAAGTCTGGCTTCCTCTTACAGTGGTGCCTCACTGTCAGCCTGGGTACTACTACTCACCTCTACCTTTGCAGTCACTCTGTCCAAGGCAACATCAATACCCACAAGCATCTATGGCTCACCTTCAGTCTTAATGCTACAGGGTAGCTCCCTCCCTGAAGTAACCACCTCACCAGTCCTGGCTCCATGTATGCAGTCTGTCTGGGTCTGCCTGAGGCTACCAGATCCACATGCTTGTATCAAAGCCTGACTGGGTGTAAGTGCCTTAACACATGGTACTGCCTCATCAAAATCCTTTCCAATCAGGACATCTGCAGGATGGTAGTTTGGTACCCCTGTTGTCTCAAGACAACCTACTATTGGCATTTTGTCTTTCCCACCTACTGGCTCTCTCACCTTTTGTTCCCTACCTTGCCTTTGTGGACATCTGTATGCCACATGGCCCCCACTGGTTGCATTCAAAACATTTAACCCTAGGTCTTGGATGTCTACCTAGACTAGTGGCTCCCCTGTTACTGGCAGATTCCATTGGGGCAGTCTGGGCTGCCCACCATGGGTTCATTTAGACCCATGGGCAGTTCTGGGGGTCCCTTTCCTGTGCAGGGATTCCCTGCTTGCTAAGTATAGGTCTCCCTTCCCCAACTCCTCTGAAGTAGCACATTGTCTAACAGCTAACCAGATCCTCATGTCCTCAGGCAAAGTGCTAAGGGCTTGTTTCCTCACCAAAAGGTCTGCCAGCCCTTTAATGTGGTGACCTGACATCCACTCACCCACCTATGGAAATAGGTGCTCAGTTCAGCAACATATTCACACACACTTTCATCTGCCTTGTGTCTATGCTCACAAAACTTTTTCCTATAAGTTTCAGGTGTCAGCTTAAAGAATTCTAACAAACAATTCTTAACAGCAGTATAATTCAAACAGTCAACATCAGACATTTTAGACAAAATAGTTACAGCTTTACCATGGAGTAAGGGGGTCAGGAACCGTACCCAGAGCCTTTGGTCAACATCATACTGTTTACATACCCTCACAAACATATGAATGAAACTATCAAAATTATTCCCCTCTTTAAACTGTGGAAGAAATTTACTGACCCCTTGTGCTTCTGGGGTCCAGTTACTCCTTTCCCCATTACCTCCATGACTCTGGTGAAGAGTTAGCATCTCCTTTTCATGCTGCCTCTGCCGCTCCTTTTCCACAGTTTCCATTTCGAAATGCCTGGCCTCCAACTTAAGTTTCTTTAGCTCCAGATGGATTTTTAAGTCCTCTGCACAAAGGTTGAGCTGTCCATTTCCTGAGTGTTGCACATCTCCACGGCCAGTCTGATTGTCCATCTGGTTGCTATTCTCTGATGCAGCTGTGACCAAAGCTGCAATCATGTCTGCTTTAGTCAGGTTTCCCTGCACCAGTCCTTTAGCCTGGCACATCTCAGCAAATTGGCTCCTTGTCAGCTTTCCATACTCCTCTGTTGACATGCTCGCCTACTCTCCCTGACTAACTAAGCTCACAAAAGAAATAAAACAATTGTGATCTGAACTCTGAATATCCACTGTGTGGCTGATTTAGAGTACAAAAAACACCTTCAGAGATCACTGTACAAAAGCTACAGGAGTTCACTATCCACACCACTACAAGCCAATTGCCAACCAATTAATATGTGGTGTGGATATCCCACCACTGCCATCAATTAATATGTGATGCCCGTGCACTGGCCCAGCAAGCAAGAAGCCTCAATCCTCACCACTAACACCAGTGAGGGGCATCCACATTGGGAAGGATAACAAATACACACACACAGTAAAGTACAATTTCCCTTAACAGCACATAGAGATCACAGTCAGTCTGGGGCTGGTTTCTCCATTTTTCTCCAGATCCCCAATAAGACTCCCCACCAGCACAGCTATAGGATCCAGATCTCAGCCTAGTGGTCAAGCTAAAACCTCTAGCACCCTCTCTGTCCAACCAGTGCTTTGTGTCCCTGCCCAAGTAGCTGACACAACCAAAGATCCTTACTGTAAAGAGAGCAACTGTAAATAACAAAAATCCCAGCATCAAGAAACAGTCTTTATTCAGCAAGCAAAGCTTTCGGGTCCACACCCTTTCTCAATGCTAAATCACATTAAACTCAGCACAATCAGACTTTTAAAATAGGAGCATGACTATCACATGACTACAGCCAACCAATCATGTGGTAGAATATAAGACACAATGCATATATAATATAAAAAATACCTGATAAGAATTACATAAATACATGTATGCACAATACAATGTAAACAATATGATATAAATATAATACTTTATATAAAATATAAAACATTCTTAAAATTCTTAAACAATATTTAATATTTACTATTCTGCAGCTTTACTAAAATAGGTTTTAGAGTTACAGCAGTATTAAGACCAGGTGGAACATCTGCAGCTAAACGCAATATCCACTCATATTCCTTTGTCTCAAGCAGATTATTTAAATCACCACCCTGTAAATATCTATAGACTACATCTATTACCCTGAATTTAAACTTAGACTATTATCAGTGTTTATAATGTGTTTACTTAATGCATTCTTATCATTATTTCTCTGTATGTCTGATTTATGTTCTATAATTCGTTCCTTTAACTTTCTAGTGGTTTTACCCACATAGAAAGAAGGACACTGGACACAAGTTGTCAAGTAAACCACATTACCACTGGTACAATTCACTGTTACTTCAAAATTATAGACCATATTTGTGGTTGGGTGTCTAAATATTTCACTACCCATACCTAAGATATCAGTGCAACAGGAAAAATCCCTACAATTAAAGGTGCCAAACCTCATTTCTAACTGTGGTATATGTTGAGAATTAAAGTCTTTATAACACAATTTACTTTTCAAGTTTCTCAAGTTTTTATAACACCTAATATCTCCTTAATCTCAGGTGAAGCCATTAATATTAACCAATTCTTCTGTATAATTTGTTATACGATAGGTGTTCTGACATTATATGTCATAATGTATCTAATTTTCTCAGTTCCTGAGATAACATTTATATTAGGACTATCATGATCTTTGGCACTAAAGATAGGTCTAAGTGTCAATGTTCTCTCCCTTATGACTCTCTCACTCATCTCCTGCACCTGTTGGTGATCATAACCGCTCAATAAAAATTAATTCTTCAAGTCTTCTAACTGTATTAAGAAGACAGAGTCATCTGTATTTAATCTAGTAACCCTATTAAATTGTGCTGTCATTATTCATGTAAAGACATGTGGAGCATGCATGCTACATCTATTGATATTCCTCTCTGCATGTACCTGTTTCCTATGGATACTGGTCTCTAAACCACCATGTTTCAACTCTAACTGTAGGTCCAAAAACACAATATCAGTTTCAGAATATTCCATCTTAAATTTAAGAAAAGTGGTGATGTTATTCAAATATTCAGTATATTCATATAGTTCATTAGTTGTTCCTTTCCAAATAATAAAGCAATCATCAACAAAACGTTGGTACAGGCAAACCTTCGGATTCAAATTATTCAGAGTACTACACACACACTTAGTCTCCCATTGATGGAGGACCAAATTAGCATACATATTGGTCACAGATATCCCCATTGTTAACCCAGTTAACTGCAAATAAAACTCATTATCAAATAAAAAAAAATTTTGGATAAAACTATATCTAAAAGCAATAACAAGAAAATGCACCCCCAAAGGGCTAAGGCCACTGTGTATCTAGTAATAGTATAAGCAACCTCAGTAAGGCACATCCACAGTGGCCACACACAGCAGAGACTGTCCACAAAAAAGTGGAACAAAAACATATACCACAGTACTTGTCTTCAAACGCTAAGTAATGTGAATAAAATCCAAGTAGATTCCACCACAAAATAATCCTCTAAATGGTTGTGAAACAAATTTATTGTACAAAAGTTAGTGCTTTCACCAACACGGCTTCATCAGACTCATAAAAATAAACATTTCATAGAACATTTAAAAAACAAAAAGCAAACCTATAGGTTAGCGTCACCATCGACGACAAACCTCATAGAACTGATATCCCATATTAAAGGGCCAGACACAAATGCAATCAAACTAATAAAAAATTAAAATAAATAGAAAAAATATATACTAAATAATAAAAGACCATAAAATACATGGCTTCAAAATAATTATTTGGACATATAAATATGTAAAAATCATTAAAAACCTAAGCATGTACTACACCCAAACTCGTATCATGACAACCATTTCTATCAAAATATAAAAATATAAGCCATTTTTGCTTATATATCATAAGACATAATTTCAATCTTATTGAAAAGCATGTTTTGTCAAAAGCAAATTGATATGTCACACATTATTATAACATCTTAGACCTTCAGGTGCATCGCTATAGAGTTATAAACAAACTAAATTCCTATACATACAAAATTCAGTGAAAGGCTAAATATACGCTATCCCCAAAATCATAACAGCTATCCTTGTCAAAGTATAGTCCATTATTACTTATATATCATAAAATACAATTTGAATCTAAATAAAAGTAAATTGATGTTATACACCTTATTTTAACATTTTAATCCTTCTGTTGAGAAGGATAGGTTTTAACGGTAATTTTTCATTCAAGCCTGGCAGTTTATCGGCCCTAAACCTAATAATCCACCTTAATTCACACTCTTCAGTGTAATTTTCAAGATCACCCCCTCTTAGGCTAGGGCTAATAGTCTGTACTACTAAAAATTTAAAGAAGTGTTCAGATCCTGTCAATTTAACATGTTTGGGTAGAGCACTGACATCAGAACCCATACGTATTTGATATAAGTGTTCTCTAATGCGTTCACAAAATTTCCTATTCGTTTTACCTAAATAGAACGCTGTGCAAAATGAACATTTTGCAAGGTAAATAACATGCTCACTCTGACAATTGGTGGCTGTATGAAATGTGTACTTATATCTTGTTACAGGGTGAATAAATGAAGGCGTCATATAATCAATATACTCACACTGGTTACAGTTATGACATGGCATAGTATTATCTAAGCTAACTGTATAGTTATCTCTCTTTCTAGCTTCTACTGGTTGACAAAGGATTTGTTTCAAATTCCTTTTATTTTTAAATAAAAATGTTGGTGTGTCCCCAACGATCCTTCTAATGTCATCGTCTAAAAGTAAAGTCCCCCAATGCCTCTTAATTATGCCCTGAATGGTTCGCACGTCAGAACTATAAAATGTAGAAAAACTTAACTGGTGATTGTTCCTGGTAGGTTTAACATAATGTTCAATATTGTAATTACTGGAAAAATATGGAATTGCTCTGGTACTTCATAGAGTGCCAGTTTTCTTTATAATTTCATTGACTTCATTGACATTATAACTCCTGTTCATAAACCTGTGGACAATGTTATTAAGTTCCTGTTCATACCCTTCAGATGTAGGATTCAGTCTGGATGCTCTCATGACTTGGCTGCAGACAACATTGCCAAACACATAATGGGGGTGCATGCTGTCCCTATGAAGCAGCGTGTTCCTATAGCATGCTTTCCTGTGCACCCCTGTATTTAAAAGACCATTTCCCAGTCTTTCAATGTTAACATCTAAGAATGAAATTTTCTGCCGTGAAAAGGACATAGTAAATTCAAGAAAGTCAGTCAAACCATTAACTGCATGCAGAAATTCCATAAGTTCCCTTTCATCACCCTTCCAAACCAAGAACAAATCATCCACAAAATGCTTATAAAATCCTACTTTCATCTTAAAGCTTTCTAAGGGGAACAATAACTCATCCTCCCAATATGCCATGACAATGTTGGCATAGCTATTGGCACAAGACGTGCCCATAGCTATGCCATCATTCTGTATGTAAATACAATCATTAAACAAAAAAAAATTGTTCTATAGGACAATCTCAAGGAATAGAGTCAATAAATCAATAGTTTTGTTGTCTAAGCCTGAGTGTTTTAACAGATAATCTCGAGTCATTTCAACACATGCCCCATTGGGGATTACAGTAAATAAACTTTTAACTTCAAGTGTGACTAAAATATACAGTTCGTCATCTTTCAATGTTTTCACATATGTATAGAGATCTATGAGGAACTGTTTACTATCTCTTAGAATTATTGGATTCATTTCAATGACTGGTCTAAAAAAGTGTTCTAAATAGATAGAAAAGGGTTCCGTGACCCAATCACGCCCTGCCACTGTTGGTCACATAGGAGGTACAGACATACATTTATGGACCTTGGGTAGCCCTTGGATCACTGGTATCAAAGGTTTATTCACCCTAAGAAATCTGAATAAATCAGTATTGATATCAAAGCTTCTCAATAAGTCATCAATTTGCTTTTATTTAGATTCAAATTGTATTTTATGATATATAAGTAATAATGGACTTTTTGTTTTTTAAATGTTCTATGAAATGTTTGTTTTTATGAGTCTGATGAAGCCGTGTTGGTGAAAGCGCTAACTTTTGTACAATAAATTAATTTCACAACCATTTAGAGGATTATTTTGTGGTGGAATCTACTTGGATTTTATTCACATTACTTAGCGTTTGAAGACAAGTACTGTGGTATATGTTTTTGTTCCACTTTTTTGTGGACATTCTCTGCTGTGTGTGGCCGCTGTGGATGTGCCTTACTGAGTTTGCTTATATTATATCTAAAAGCACACAGATGTTTTCTATTTCTCTTGCTGACATCACACCTTTACTAACTAAGAATTCCCTTATGGCTTGTATTCCATCTTCATTAGGGATAACTATAAATAGTGACATTATATCCAATGTCACCAACAAATATTCACCCTAGTGTATCACTTTTCCTTCTAAGGTATCATACCAGGTACGCAATTTCAAAATGAAATCTATAGTGTCTTTTAATATATTTCTACAACTAGGTAGAAATTGACTCAATTTCCTTTGTAAGTATATGGAAATAGGCTCAGTTACCCATCCTTTACCAGACACTATAGGTCTCATAGAGGGGTTTAAAAGTGATTCATGTATTTTAGGTACTCCGTATAGCTGCGGTATTATGGGACAAGGTACAGTAAAGAAATTAAACAAGTCCAGGTCTATATCCCCAGTTAATTGTAAATCATAAATTAACATATTTACTTCACTTATATATTTCTTCACGTCCATAGGAGAAATAAGTTTAAAAGTATTTCCTTCCCTCAACAATAATTTCACAGATTCCATATAGCTATCATGGTCCATAATAACCACAGAGCTTGTTTTATAACCAGGTCTTTATTATTCTGTAATGCTTTCAATGCTAGTGATTCCTCATATGTTAAATTATAGTTCCTATGTTTTGCATTTACAGAATATAAAATTTTTACTTCAACTTCACATGCATCATGAAATGCAGTTATCACTGGTACACTTACGGGTATAAAAGTGCTTCTCCATTTACAAGTAACAGACTTTTCAAATGCATTTCCTTTAAATAACACTTTTAAATTCAATGCCCTTGAAAACTGTTTTAAATCAGTCAAGGCAGTCATTAAATTATCCGTTGCAGTTGGTATAAAGTTCAGGCCTTTCTGAAGTAACGACAGGTGTGAATTTGTTAAAACAACAGAAGATAAATTTAAAGTACCTTTAATCATCTCCAGAGTAATTTGTCCTGACCCACTGGACTTTCGTTCTTCCATTTGGTCACGTTTAGTAAAGCTGCAGAATACTAAATATTAAATATGGTTTAAGAATTTTAAGAAAGTTTTATATTATTTATATAAAGATTTATATTGTATTGTTTACATTGTATTGTGCATAAATATATTTATGTAATTCTTATCAGGTATTTTTTTATATTGTATATGCATTGTGTCTTATATACTACCACATGATTGGCTGGCTGTAGTCATGTGATAGTCATGCTCCTATTTTAAAAGTCTGATTGTGCTGAGTTTAATGTGTTTTAGCATTGAGAAAGGGTGGGGACCCGAAAGCTTTGCTTGCTGAATAAAGACTGATTCTTGATGTTGGGATTTTTGTTATTTACAAGTAGCTGACACACACACACTTTGAGATATGAGTTATATACAAACACACAGACACTTCTGGGGGAAGGCTGGCACAGGTCCTCCAGCTATGCCCCTTCCTGCCAGGCTGTAAGGTAGTAATCACTGCCACCAAACACTAATATCAGCTACTAATAAGGCCTTTATCAAAGGGTGTCCAATTATTACTGTGCAATATTATTATCCAAATGGTAAGTGTAACTGAACAGCCAGGCTTATTGGAGTGGCTTAGTACAATATCACTATATACATGCAATGTACTCTAGAACTTAAATTATCTCTACATAAAACAGCCACAGTTGAAAGGTTTAACAATATTTAATAATAAATAATAAGAACAAAGACAATACTTCTTACTACACATTGCTAGTGAAGAGTTCAGAGATCACAGGAAAATGCTTAAAATAATACAGTAAATAGTTTTGACATCAATACAGAACATCCCACATCACCAGCACTGTCTTGCTCTATATATAAGTTTATTTTAGAACTGTGTTTGCTCTTAGATATATCTAGGAAATAGGACAATTGGACTAGTTGTTTTTCTGTATTTAGCTTGACCACTAGGCTGAGATCTGGACCCCATATCTGTGCCAGTCTTATTAGGGATCTGGAGAGAAAGGGAGAAACCAGCCCCAGACTGACTGTGATCTCTGTGTGCTGCTAAGGGAAATTGTACTTTACTGTGTGTGTATTTGGTATCCTTCCTAATTTGGATGCCCCTCACTGGTGTTAGTGGTGAGGACTGAAGCTCCTTGATTGCTGGGCCAGTGCACGAGTGTCACACAGTCCTTAATCATTAGTATGTCACAACCAGCAATGAGGTGTGCAGCTATTTCCATTTCTGTTTTACAAAACTTTCATTTGTCTGTTTCTCCCACATATTCAATGGACTTAGTAAACCAACATGTATGTAGTCCACTATCTTGGGCCGCCAATGTTAACCTTTCATCTTTTGGTTTAAATTCACCTGTCCTTAACCATTCCTGCATTTGATAATGATCAACATGAGGTCATTCCAAGAGTTTTCTATACCTGCAACTATATTTATGCATTTTCCACATTTCTTGCCTTCTCATCTGATCCTTCACCTTATATTCTTTATGTTGCTTTTTTGGCACATTCAGTTGCTGCCTGATTTTTATCTACTTCTGGTTTAATTTCCATTCCTGCCTGCCACCAATATGCTTTTGTTAGATTAAGCAGAGAAGTCATTTTAAATTCATTCTCCTATTGGTTTAAAACTTTCACTACATTTGGATCTTGTAAGGTCAGCAGATATGTATGCAGTCCTGTGATTGCAGATCTATACAGGCCATATATTTTGAGGAGACCCATACCTCTTTCAGAACGGGGAATATATAGTCTTGATATGCACTGATTTTTATAAATAATTTGATAGGAATGAAACATCTTTCTTGTTTTCCTCTCTGACTGATCCAACACCTTTTGGGGCCAGTCAATTACTTCAAAACTGTAAGTTAGGACAGGAAGAGCAAATTGGTACATAGCTTGGACTTTGGTCCTAGATGTCAACTCTCTTTGCAATATTACTTTTTGTCTTCTGAAGTATTCCTTACTAAGTTTTATTCACATTTGCTCATGGTATATTGTTGATTCTTTATCAATTCCCAAATATGTATACACTCCTCTTGCTCAAGTTTTTTTATATCACATTCCTGTCCTAAGCTGATGTTTTCTTGGTGCTCAGCTTTTCTGCTTTAAAGCTTGCTTTATTTACAATTACCAAGACCAAATGACATTCTTATATAATCTGAACAAGTTTTGACCACTTGCAATTGTGCTTTCAGTTCCTCATCTGATGCAATTTACAGTTTTAAATCATCTACAAGAAGACAAGAAGTATTCACACTTTGTTGTTTTCTAGGAGCCAAATTGTAGCCATGACCTAATCTTTTTAAGTAGACAGCTTAATGGTTTAAGGGCAAGACAAAAGAGCAGTGGTGATAGAGTCACCCAGGGATATCCCTTTCAGAATTGTTATCCCTGTAATATTAATTTGTCCTTTATCATGGCTTAACTGCAAAGTTGTTTGCCACTGTTCATGTTCACTGTAATGTAATCAATCAGTGTAGGGAGTATCTTATACATTTTTAAGCAATGTTTTACCCATTAATGTGGAATTCTGTCAAATGCTTTTTTATAGTCTGTCCTTACCATACTAAGATTCTTCCCATTTTACAGTTCTCCATTATGCCTTTATTTAGCAAAAAATTATCCTTTGTTCCACATAACTTTATTTTGTTACCCTTTTGTTCTGTTGCCATGATTGAGTCTTCTTTTAAATGACTATAAACTCTGTCAGCATCAATTCCAGTGTATAGTTTTTAAGTTGCTGAAGGCAAGTTATTGGTCTCCAGTTTTTAGGATAGCTTGCAGGTTTGCTCCTAAGTAGGAGTATTGTTTTTCCTGTTATTATCCAGGTCGGTATCTGCTTTGGGTGTGCATATAAATAGTTCTTACTCATGGCTAACTCTTCATGTAAAGATGTTAATACTTTTAGCCAGAAGTTAGATATTGCATTTGGGCCTGGGGTTTCCGATTAGGAAGCTTTTCTTAACTTTGTTTCAGACTTTCTGGATGTTCCTTCATCCCATTTCATATTCTACACATTTGAACTGCTTTCTTTTACTTTTTCTATCCATTTAGCACCTTTGTTATGTTCCACAGGATCTTCATAGATATTTGTCCAAACAATTATCTATTTCTTCTTTTTTTGGTGTTATTTCCTTTTTCTTTGTTTCCCAATTATCTATAAAACTTTTTGGGTCATCAATAAATTGCTTATTTTGTACTTTTCCTATATATATTTATCTGCACATATCTGCATATCTTTTACGTTTTCCTGCGTGCGCTGATATTTTTAGTTTATTATTTGCAATAGTGCATGATAGAGTCTGATCTGTTCTGATACTGCACATTGCTTTTATCACATCTATCTTTCTGAGTATCTTTGTTGACCTGTTCTGTCTTCTATACTCTTGTAACAGTGACACGTCTTGTCTTAATTGCTTTATAGTTTTCTCTATTCAGTACTTCCATGATGGCATTTGATTTCTCCCCATCCTTTCCCTTACTGCCCTGTGTTTTTGTGGTAAGACCTTATCTGTTATTAATTTAGCTGCACAGTAAAATATCCTATATACTTTTGTTATAATGTATGAATCTCTATGAACAATCCTAATTACTGTGTTCATTGGTTTTATCAATATTCTAACTTTTAGGGTTTATTGAGGGCCATTGTTTGTTCTCCGTTTCCTGCTGGCATTCTACAGAAAGTTTCAGAGCATCTTCCTGTGCTACATTCTCTTCAGCTTCATCCTGTTTCATCTGTTGCTCTTTCATATGGGAAATCACTGGCCTATCACTCTACAACATCAACTGCATCAGAGTTGCCACAGTTTCCTGTTCCTTCTCTTGCTGTACAACTCCAACTGAACATTTGCACTGGTTTCCTATGGAAGGCTTCAAAGTGTCATCATATGGCAATTGATCAGATGTTTCCCGCTCCACTGGTTTCTCCTTAATTTGAGGATCCATTGCTCTATCCTGCTGAGATGTTATCAGAGTTAGATTTTCTATGCTAAATACTTCACTTTGTAGGTGATCCATAACCTCAACTTCTATTTCTTTAACTTCTCCATTGGTAATCCTCTTTTCTACTTTTAGTCTTTGTTTTCTTATTTTTTTGTATTGTAAAATGTTCCATATCTGGATGCTTTTGCCTGTATTTCTCTTCAAATGTCTTTAATGCTGCTCTTTTTGTATTGATTCATTTTGCTTTCTCCTTTGCATAAATATTGCATCATATTAAGTTTCATTCTCTTTGCCATGTCCATATTTTCATAGAAGCCATTCATAGATTAGTACTAAACTAACTGCCCATGTGAGCCATTTTAAGCTTAGCCAATTATCCCTTGTGAGACTCAAACCCTGCACCTTGTGTTTGTAAGGCAAACACCTTAACCATTAGGCCACCCTCCCAACCATTAGGCCACCCTCCCACCCTCCCAACTCTTCTTCAGATGTCTCCTGCTCCTCCTATTTCTCCTTACTTGGGGGACTTATTGTTCCATCCTGCTGTGATATAACCTGTGTTCATAGGTTCATAGGTTCATACCAGGCTATCTGCCCTAGGGCATTTATAAGCCTAGCCAGAGTTGTGTGGCTTTCACCACCCCTTAGGTTGAAGAATACTATACCCATTAGTTTGCCGTGCCTCTGTCCAGCAGTGATACAGAGATGATCCCCGGGGTAAACCTACGATCTCCCATCCACTGGTCAAGATTCCTCTTGAACAGAGCCAGCGAGGTGCTCTGTCTTACATGGACCGGGATTCTGTTCCACAGCATAGGGAGTCTCTGGGTGATGAATCTGTCCCTCCAGCATGTCCTATTTATATCCGTGTTGAGGTTTAAGTCTCTTGCTCTTGTGGCTCTGGTGGATTTGGATTTTTTGAGGTGGAGCATGTCCATTAATTCCGGGTTGGACATGGCCTTGTATGTCAGGCACAGGTCACCTCTGAGCAGACGGTATGCGACTGAATAGAGCTGGAGTTTCTCCAGTCGGGCAGCATATGGCATATTTTTGAGCCCCTTTATCCTTTTGGTGAGGAACTTTTGGGGTCTTTCCAATTGCTGCAGGTGTCAGGTAAGATACATTCCAAATGGGGCATTGTACTCAATCATTGGTCTGATAAGTGAAGAGTACAGGGGATCAATGACCTCCCTTGATCTGGATGTGAATCCCTTCATAATCAGGTGGGCAATGTAGAAGCTCCTCCTAACCACTTTGGCAATGTGAGTGTCAAAAGAAAGGTTACTGTCAACTTGGGTCCCCAGGTCCCTGATAACCTCTTCTGTGCTTAATGGATTGCCACCTATGTGGTAACTTGGGGTTACCTTGTTTTTACCAAAGGGTATGACTATACATTTTTTGGCGTTTAGCTTAAGGCCATGGCTCTGGCACCAGTTATCCGTTTCTATGAGACCTCTCTGAAGGATATCTGTGTCTGATGGATTTTCAACTATGGCGCCCAGTTTGCAGTCATCTGCAAACTTTGTCAGCCACAATCCTCCTATGTTTTCCTGCACGTCTGAAAAGTAGATGCCGAACAAGAGGGGTCCCAGGACTGAGCCCTGTGGGACACCGCTTGTGACCGGCTTGGAGTCTGACATGGCACCAGCAACTCTAACCCTGTAGGTTCTGTCCTTGAGCCAGTTTGCAACCCATCTTGTGACATATGGGTTTACATTTAAGCTGGTGAGCTTTTCTATGATACCCAAGTGGGGTATTGTGTCAAAAGCTTTTGCAAGGTCAAGGTAGGCTGTGTGAACTGCCTTACCCTCATCAATGGCCTTGGTGACTGTTTCAAAAAAGTCGACCAAGTTCAAGAAGCATGATCTGCCCTTGACAAAGCCGAATTGGGTAGGATCCAATGTCTGTAGGTCCCACATGTCTTTATTTATGAGTTCCATTATGATCCTCTCCATAGCTTTGCAGACAAGGCTTGTTAAGCTTATGGGGCGGTAATTACCAGGGTCCGTAGAAGCACTGCCTTTGTGGAGTGGGACCACAGTTGCCGTATGCCACTCTTTGGGTACGTATCCTGTGGTGAGGCTAAGATTAAACAGCAGCCTTATGTGTGGGTTTAGTTCCTCATTGAGTTCGTGTAGCACACAGCTGGGGACACCATCCGGTCCCATTGATGCTGTGTTTTTAGCTTTAGAGAGAGCAGCTCTCACCTGGGCATTTGAGATGATTGGGAGGCTACACTCTGCTGGGATAGATATTTCTCCTTTTGGGGAGGGAAGGGAGAAATTTTCACTGAACCTGTCTGCCAGTATGTTTGCAATGTCTGTGGGTTCAGTGATTTTTGTATCATTTTGGACTAATTCTGAGCATATCTGGGAGCTTCCACCCAGATTTCTAACATAGCTAAAGAAGGCCTTATGATTGTCTTTTGAGTCCTTGGCGATTTTTCTCTCAAAGTTGGCCTTGGATGATTTTATGAGTGATCGTAGTTTTTTACTAGTATTGATCAGAGATGTCTTCCCTTTTAGGGATTTTTCTCTATCTTGTAGTAGCTTTCTCCTCTTGTTGTAAAGTTTGTTTATGGTTGGGGTCCACCAGATCGGGCGCTTGCCTTTGGTGGAAAGGGTCTTGATTTTATTTGGGATTGCTTGAGCCATGCAATCCTGGAGGTGCTCGTAGAAAGCATTTGTAAGGGATTCAGCAGAGTGGGTAGTGGTTTCCAATGGCTCAGGGGCCTTGAAGGATACCACACCAGTCTTAAGAAGTGTGAAGTTGGCTTTTGAGAAGTTCTTCACTGTGGTCTTTTTTGTTGGGGGTGGGGACGGGATGTGGATCTCCAGTGAGATTAGTTTATGGTCTGATCTCACCAATGAGGGATATACTTCCGGTGTGGAGCATTTTGTCCCCATGTTTGTGATGATCAGGTCTAGTATATTTTCACCTCTTGTGGGAATGGTAACAAGTTGTTCCATAGCGTTTGAGTTTATGAACTCCAGGAACCTTTGGGCTATGGTATTGGGGCTTGAGTAATGTTCCCAGTCTATGTTTGGGTAGCTGAAGTCACCCAATATAATGGTGTTTGGAGAGACATTTATACTCTCCAGTGTCTTCAGGAAGGCTGTGTGGGGTTCCTGAGTTTTAGAGGGTGGCCTGTAACATGCTACAAACTGTAGAGCAGTTTTGCCTATGGTTAATTTCACCTGAATGGTCTCTGATGCTTCGTGAGTTGCCACCAGCCTGGAGGTGTGGGTATCCTTGATGAATATGGATACACCCCCTCCTTTTGTGGTACGGTCCGGGTTTTGGGGCGGAGCATGATATGAGGTAAAACCTGATAGTGCGGGTGCTCTCAGGAGCCTTGAACCAGGTTTCAGTCACAGCACAGACATCGATGTTCTTCATACTGAGGAGGGCTTCGAGGGCATGCATCTTGAGATTTAGACTTCTGGCATTGAGCAGCATTACCCTTAGTTTTTTTCCATTATTGTTTTCTAGGGTGGTGGGTTTAGAATTTGAGCCTTGTCTAAAAAGGCACTATGGGGTGGCAAGAGCCTTTGCCAATATCCGAAACCCAGGGTGACAGGTGCAAGCCGTCCCTTGCGAAGCAGCGTGGCTTGTCAAGCATGTCATTCCAGGCAGACAGACATTAGATCCCCTTAGAATGACACCAGAAATTAAGCCAATTATTAAAACTGATCATTTTGTCTCTGTATTGTGGCATCATTCTTGGTGAAGGTAGGATACTGCTCAGGGTCAGGGTCATACAAGCCTGGGCTACATAATCTGAGAGCTCCTTTATGTCTCTTTTCATGTAGTCCAGGGAGGTACGTCTCAGGTCATTCACACCGGCATGGACAATGACTGAGTCATACTTGTACTTGCTGTGGAATGACCTGAGTGTTTGTGTTATGTGGCGGATTCTAGCGCCCGACAGGCAGCTTACTGTGACCCTCTCCTTGTTCAGTCTGGTGAGTGGGACGTCAGTGTGTCTGACTATGGAGTCACCTATGACAAGTGTGTCTGGCATTGTGTTTGGCCTTAAGGGCTGTGACTGATTTGCACACTGACTTTGTTATCTATGTGTTGCTTGTGTTATGTCATGAGGTGGCAGTTGTTTGGGTGTCTGCTTTGGAGGCCTCTACACTAAATCCTTCACTTTGCAGGTATTCCATAACTTCATCTTATATTTTATTTAACTTTTGCTTTACTAATCTTCCGTTCTTCATTCCCTGTTTGCCAACTTATTTTTCTTATTGTAAAATTTTCCATTACTGGATGCCTTTGCCTGCATTTCTCTTTGAATATTTTTGGGTCTGCTTTTTTGTATCGATTAAGTTGGCTTTCTCCTTTGCATAAATATTGCAACATATCAGATCTCCTTTTCTTTTCCATGTACATATTTCTTTTTTATGCCTTTCAAAATTCTCTAGATTTTATTCTTTAGATTTTTGCACTTCCTTAGTCACTTCTTTTTCTAAATGGCCCAAGGTTTTTTGGTCTATATAATGTTTTTCAAAAATCTGTTGTATTAATGAATACACATTTTATTTGAAGCTTCTGACACATTTTCCTTGTGCAAGTATTTTTTCTTTCCTCTAATTTCTCTCTTAACCTTTTTGTATATTTTCTATCTGGAAATTCTGGGATCTATATTATATCCTCGAAGAGGCGATCCATCAGTCACCACTTCATCGACCCTTAAAACGCAAACTGTCATAACAGTGAATGGCTACATCAGTGATTTCTTTCCCTGTGAAAGAAATCACTTGTCCTAAAAAGAAAAACACATCACTACAAGCATTACAAAGTGGGGGGCTTTGCTCCCACACCCCCTAACTAAAGATACCAACTCCGAGATTGCACTACAGTGGGGAAAACGGCAAACTAACAAGGATGGCCAAGCAATTTCATTCCCAGGGAAAGAAATCACTGATGTGGCCATTCACTGTTATGAAATTGTGCTTTTTAAGGGTCAATGAAGAGGTGTTTGATGGAACGCCTCTTTGAGAACATAATATAGACCCAAAATTCTGGGCTTCTTGCATGATAGTAACAGTACATTATTTATTTGTTATCCTCAATAGTCAATTCTATCTTCTTTATGGCTCTTTTTTGGCCTATCAGTTTATGTGATCTACTTCCTTCCTCAACGGGGGGGGGGCATCCTCCCCCTATGCTTGGACGAGCCCCATTGTTAGAATGTTTCTGTGCCTTGAGGATTCTACATTGTTATTTTTTCCAGTGCTGGCACAAGTGTGCCTACCAGGATTGGGCACTTTTTTATCCTGGGTCTTGTGCACCCAGCTATCTTTTTTATTTTTTAACCTACTTCTGTCCATGACATGCTGGATAAAATACAGTTTATATATCAGTGTCATCTTAGTGGGATTTTGTGAAAAACATAGTCCACTTTGTGAAGGTACTCACCAAAACTTGAGGATGAATAGATCGTTGTACACCAGATAATATAGTAGCTGAGGATGAGATTGAGGAGCCTATTTTAAATTTGAATGCATTGTTGGAGAGTTTTGAACCATTCTGTCACTTGTGGACTGATGCCAGTATCTATGAGGTGTGAAAGTGGAATTGTGTGATCGAGCATGTCAAAAGCAAAAGTGAGATCAATGAATATGGCACCTGTATGATGTCCATTATCCATGTTGGATAGAATGTTATCTGTCAGGTACAGACAGTAGTCATGGTGCTCCTACATGGCCAAAAGTCATGCTGTTTCTTTAAGATTAGGTGATATTTCTGCTGGTATGAGGTGAGCTGTTGGCAAATGAAGTTCTCAAGTATTTTACCCAGTGATTTGTTTGAAAAGGTAATCACAGTAAGCCAGGATGTGAGCTCTTTGAAGCAAATGATACAATGGCAACAACAGAAGTGGAAAGGATACAAAGGCAACAGCAAGTTGTGGAAGAAGATAAAGAGGAAATTAAAGCTGAGCTGCAGGAGTATATTCACAAAATACAGGATCTAACAGACATAATAAAAAGGCAGGGAGAAAAGAATGACAGTCTTGAAACTTGTTCAAAAAGGAGCAATATCAGGATAATTGAAATACAGAAAAATGGATATTCTTCTAGTTTCTTAATTATGTCTCATGGTATTCATCACTGAGATCTATCTCCGACCTTCTCACATAGTGAGCTTGTACACCGCTTATAACTGCAATTCAAGACAGAATGAGCAACAGTGAACTGGCAGCTATTGCATGAGGGATTCTTGATAGCAGGATATCAAGAAACAGTAATAGTGAGGATACACAGAGTGGGATGATGGAAAACAGCTGCAGAAAGCAGTCCCAGGCATGTTTTCACATGTTTCTATTCCTTTGCTGTAAAAATGGTATAATAAGGCAAACAAAAACACTTAAAATTATCCTTTTTCCAGAGGTGCTCATAAAGCTAGTTGAGGATTACTCAGAAACATTGTATAAGAGAACTAAATCTATGCTGAAGGTATTAAGTGAACTAAGAATGAATGAACAGCTGCATGGTTGAAATATCCTGCAATTCTGGACGCACAGAATGAAGGGGATTGTTTCAGGCAACAAAAAATGAAGATGGTCAAAGGTTTAAAAAAGGGTATCACAGACAGCTAAATGACTCACGCAGTAAAAATCTGCATCATCTGGCAGACATGGACTTGGAGGGCAGCCTTAAATGTAGGAGAGGTGAAGCAGAGACACTTGAGGACTGCAGTGTCAGATGCTGAATCCCCCAAAGGGAAGAAGACAAGATCAGGAAGCTTAGAGGGGCCACATGCTAGTAAAAGAGATGAGCAGGAAATAAATCACAAAGGCAACTGCAAGGAGACGAGAAAAGAAACAAGAAGGTGAAGGGAAACGAGTGAAAGAGTTATATCAGAGGGAGAGAATAGTGAGAGGCCTCTTGCAAGGAAGCTTGAGATACAGGAAAAGCAATAGGATGGCTAGAATGGTGCCAAGTGTCAGCTGTCTTTTCCTGGGCAGAGAGAGAGTGCAATGGCAGGCAGGGTCACTGACATGATCTATCAGACATCCACTGGCACTGGTATTATATGAAGGTACATTAGGAATGGAGTAGTGTGTGCACTAATGTATACACCTTACTATAGTCTCATTGCTATGTACTTGACTAGGGGGAAATAGGAAAAAAGGCTCCAGATAAAGTAGATCACCACTTCCTTACAGGTGCAATCGACTGTGTAAGTAGCAATGAGCAGCACAATGCAGTGAAGTAGCTGGGCCTTGACCAACACATCATCAATTGCCATCTTCCACTTTCTTCTGAGACGTTGGAGTAAAGGAATGCAGCTGGGAAATGCATGAGGGCCTAAAGGTGAGTGGAAGCTGGTATAGTGTAAAGGGATAATTCAATTCACATGAAAAACAGGAAGTTAGACCTTTAGTAGACCAGATAATCAGGTATTAGAGATGTTGGTGGTGTGCAGTTTCCCCAGTAAATAATTTAAGTTATATAGTGATGACCAATTATTAATCAAAAACATGCAGGGGATAGCAATTCTGTAACAGGTTTATATATAAGCAGTGGGCTTGCTGCCCTTGTGGGCCATTTTAAGCCTAACCAATTTCCCTTGGTGAGAGTCAAACCCTGAACTTTTTGTCTCTGAGGTAAACACCTTAACCATTATGCCAGTTCCCCAAGGAATCAAGTCCTGTACCTTGTATTTCTTAGGTAATGATCTAAACCATTATGCCAGCTCCCACAAGTAAATCTTAGACTACAGTCTGCAGATTATTACAAACATAGCCAATAATCAGAGGTCAGAATCAAACTTTTATCTTGTATCTGTGAGGTCTTTACCTCACAAAGACCTTAACTAGTATGCCAATCCCCCCCCAACCCCCCCCCCCCCAACTTCATATTACCTTTGGGGATAAGGCTGGCTGCAAAAGAAAATTAAATATAAAAAAAAATGCAGCTTTAACTACTAAAAAATAAAATTGGCAGTCATCAAATTCACTGCAACCGAAAGCAGAGATAATGAAATCACCACCAGAATATATAAAAAATCCTACATTACATGCAGCATTATACCCAAGGCAGAAAGAATGACCAATTATTTTCAGAAAAAAGCACTTACAGCATGTCATGATTGAGGAAACATTCAAACATAATCAGCTGGAAGCATTCATATTCCTGGCTACTGCTGAAAAAAGAAGTAATAACAAATGCATTTAATCAATTTACTATGCAAGTGCTGGCATGTCAATGACCTACACAAAAGTGAGTCATACCCTATATGTTAGAAGACATGGAAGAGGGAAAAACTGCATTTGTGCAAGTACACTATTTTAAAAGGGTAAACATTTTGTTCTTAAATAATGTCATTGTATAATAGTAATAACTAATGTGTTTAGGTGTGGGTAATGCAGGATTTACTGCTGCCTATTTTTGTTTGATCAGGAGGCAAAGCCCAAGTGATTAAACCACACCAACCATTAGTAAATCCACCATTACCTATACCCAGACATAAATTATTGCTAAAACATTGATTTCAGTGATTGCGTTTTTAAGATCACACCAGTGATAGGTGTGTTTGGATTTTAATATTATACAAATAAAGTATTCATCTAGGAATGTTTTTACTTGATGTGCCACTTTTTTGTGCTACTTGAATAGTTTCACCTTCAATTTACAGGAACCTTTTTCAGGAATTTAGTTTTAGACAAGGGCATAGCTATGCATACTGATTGTACTCAGCTGATTACAAATCTTTTCTGCTCATCTTTCAGCAATATTATGGGATGTTAAATACAGAATAACCCGGCAATAGTCTACACTAATAACCACAAAAAACACAAATTTACATAGCTTCTTATCAGGAAGGATTGTTTATTTAAATGCAATGTTTTTTGTAGTTTGAAAAGACAGATGAAAATTGTATATTTTGTATGGCTTTGTAGAGATGTACCAATTACTAAATATGAAGTGGTGTGAAAAACAGGGTGTTACATAAGGCTTAATAAATACAAACAGACAAAACTGAGCCCAAGTGATAAGACAAAGACAGTTATGATGCCCGTGCCCTGGCCCAGCAATCAAGGAGCTTCAGTTCTCACCACTAACACCAGAGAGGAAGTCTCATATAGGAAAAAGGAGAACAAATACACATAGTAAAGTGCAAGAGCACACAGAGGTCACAGTCAGTCTGGGACTGGTTGCTCCCCTGCTATCCAGGTCCCCAATAAGACTCCCCACTGGCTATAGGGTCCATATCTCAGCCTAGCTGGCAAGCTAACCTCCAGTACCCTCTCTGTCCAACCAGTGGTTCATGTCTCTGCCCAAGTTGCTCACACACACACACACACACACACACACACACACACACACACACACACACACACACACACACACACACTTTGAGATAAGTATTTATACAACTTCACAGACACTCCTGAGAAAGGCTGACACAGATTCTCCAGCTCTGCCCCTATACCCAGACTATACAGTAGTAATTTCTGCCACCACCAGCTAATAATTATCAGCTACCCAAAGGCCCTTAAAAGGGTATCCAATTATTACTGTGCAATATTATTATCCAATAGTAGTGCAACTAAGCAATCAAGGCTTATTGGAAGGGCTTAGTACAGGATCACTTATAAGCATGCAATGTACTCTAGAGCTTACTTTATCTCTACATAAACCAGCCACAGTGAAAAGGGTTTAAAATATTTAATAATAAATACTAAAAACACAAGACAATACTACTACACTACAGTGCTCTATTCAAGAGTTCAGAGATCACACAGAAACTTAAAATAATTCAGTATTACAGTTCTGACATAACAGAAAAATGCTTAGTTTAATCTTTTCTAATTCCTAGCTATTGCTACAAGAAAACATACTTCTAAAGTAACTTACTTACATAGAGCATAAGGCAGTGCTGAGTTGGATAGTCAGACAAAAATGCTTACAGTGTCTCTCTGAACAATAGTTTTTAAAATCATTAGCAAACATTTCTGCTGTGCCCTCCCAGATTACATCATTTTTGACACTTAGTCTGGGGTTCTCAGGCCAACAGGCTACATTATTTAGCAAGCTAACACCTGCTCAGGAAGCTACAACAGTAAAAGACATTTCACATGTTGTTGTGTCTTGTGGCTTTTCCCGGTTAGGGGTCGCCTCAGCAGAACTCTGGTCCACTAATGATTGGCAGTAGATTTTTATGCGCCGAGTTGCCGGCCCTGATGCACAGCCTTCAACGAAGGTATGCCCATTCCCACATGTCTCCACACAGAGGACGCTCTAGCTGAGAATCGAACTGGACAATGTCTTACTGTGAGGCAACAATGCTACCGCAGTACCACCACCGCAGTTCTACAGTACACTCTAGTAATTATTCCTTAAGTTAAAACAATAGAAAGAATGTGATAGCCCAGACAGACTGACTCTGAGCTCTAGAGATCAAAGGATAAATTTGAAATAATTTTCACTTCAAAAGAAAGATTTGAAATGCTTGACTTAGTTTTCCTTACAGCAGATGGCAATGTTGCTACAATCTTGAAGTTCAACATTTTACAGTATTTTCTTTCATTTAAGAAGCAAGCCTGTATTTTACATTTATATTTATAAATACCAGCATTATGTATCAAATTCTATTTGGCTAGGCTGGCAGCCTTCACCCATCTTCCCCAATCTTCACATCTCACCCCCCTGGAGAACTCAAGCTAGTTTTTCAAGTGACCCTTGAGAAATGCTGCTTGAAAGGGTCAGGTCTATCTGAATATACCTTACTCCATTCCCTGTCTTGAGAGCCCATCCACATTGGCATTGCTAATCCCACTGTGGTTCTGCACTGACATATCATATGCTTGCATCCCCAGGCTCCATCTTAGTAACTTGGCATTTTGCTGGCTGGCTCTGTTTAACAGCAAATTTTCTTCCATACAGATAAGGCTGAAGTTTCTGCACACACTATGGCTAGACATTCCTTTTCTACAGCTGCATAGCATTCCTCCCAGGGTTGGAGCCTATTACTGAGATAAACCACTGGGTGCTCTTCCCCCTCTGAAGAAATCTGGCTAAGTACAGCCCCCACCCCATAGTTCAAAGCATTCACCTGTACAAAAACTTATTTGCTGTAATCTGGACTGGCTAACACAGGGGGTCCTCCAAAAGCTTCTTTAAGCTTCTGGAATTCCTGCTCACATGCTGGGGTCCACACTACATTATCTGGCCTGTTCTTCCTTGTCAGGTCTTTTAGGGGAGCAGCTATAGTACTATAACTGGGGATGAACTTTCTGTAGTACCCTGCTGTCCCTAAAAATGCCCTCAACTGCTTTTTAGTAACAGGTGCAGGCCATGCCCAAATAGCTTCCACTTTCACAGGTTCTGGCCTTATATTACCACTCCCCATTCTATGTCCTAGGTAGGAGACCTCTGCCATACCCACCTGACATTTGCTCAGCTGAATGGGTCAACCCTGCCCAGCACCTCCTTGACATGCTGAAGGTGTTTTGGCCAGGAATGGCAATATCATCTAGCTAAGCAATAGCAAACCCTTCAGCTCCCACTAGGATACAGTCTACCAGCCTCTGGAAAGTCACTGGGGCATTCTTCATCCCAAAGGGCATCTTTGTGAACTCATACAAGCCAAAAGGAGTCACAAAGGCTGACTTCTCTCTAGCACTGGGAATCAAGGGCATCTGCCAGTAATCTTTGGTAAGATCAATGGTTGTAAGATACTTAGCCCCACCCAGGTGGTCTAATTTCCTGTAGTCTACACAGAACCTGGTGCTGCCATCCTTCTTTGGAACCAGCACCACTGGGGAGGCCCAGAGACTCTTGAATCACCCCTATTTCCAACATCTCCTGTACCACCTCCCTCAGAGTCTGTCTGACACTCTCAGACACCCTATAAGGGGCCTGCCTAATAGACCTTTGGGGTCCTGTATCCACATGGTGCTGCATCAGGTGGGTAGCCCCTGGTTTCCCAGTGAACATGTCCCCAAATTCCTGCAACACTGCTCGGATTTCTCAAACCTGGATAGGAGATAGCTGCTGGGATATTGCTACCCCTTCCACTAAGGTGTCAGCCCGAGACTCACTGAGACGATCAGTCCCCAGATCTCCCTCAGACTCCTCCTGCAATTCACTGCAAATGCTCAGCACAAGAGCCTCCCTACCATGGTAAGGTTTCATCATGTTAACATGGTATAATTTGTGCCCCTGCCATCTGCCTAGCAGTTCCACCATGTAGTTAACTTCACTTACCTTTCTTAACACCTTGTAGGGACCCTCCCAAGCTGCTTGCAGTTTGTTGTGTCTGACAGGAATAAGAACCATTACCTGCTGCCCCACAGCATACTCTCTAGCTCGAGCATTCCTGTCATACCACACCTTTTTCTGTTGGGCTTCTGCCAGGTTCTCCTGGGCCAAGCCCATGAGTTCCCTGTGCCTTGTCCTGAGGTTTAGGACATATGCCACAACAGACTCCTTATGAGACTCACATTCACCTTCCCACTCATCTCGGATTAAATCTAGATGTCCCCTCACCCTATGCCCATACAGCAACTCAAAGGGTAAAAAACCTGTGGATTCCTGGGGAACCTCTCTGTAAGAAAACAACAGATGGGGCAAATATTTGTCCCACTCCCTCTTAAACTGATCTGCAAATGCTCATAACATGGACTTGATTGTAGAGTTTAACCTCTCAACAAGACCATTAGTCTGGGGAGGGTAGGGTGTGATCTTCATGTGCTTCACCCCACAGTACTTCCACAGACAAGCCAGCAGGTCTGACATGAAATTGGCACCTCTGTCAGTCAGTATTTCTTTTGGGAAACCTACCCTGCTGAAAATCTCTAACAAAGCATTTGCCACCTTCTCTGCCTCAATGGAGGACAAAACCACTGCCTCAGGGTATCATGCAGCATAATCCACCACCACTAGGATATACTTTTTCCCTGTAGAACCTGGGGTACTAAGAGGACCCACAATATCCATAGCTACCCTCTAAAATGACTCCTCAATCACAGGCAAAGGCATCAAAGGAGCTCTCACCTTGTCTCCTGCTTTGCCTATCTTTTGGCACTACTCATAGGTCTTGCAGTACCCTGTTACATCTCTGGAAATTCCATGCCAATAGAAGTTTTGTGTAATACGTCTCTGTACGTTTTATGCCCATATGACCTGCAAAGGGAATATCATGGGCTATGGCTAGAAACGCCATCTGGTAGGCTCTAGGCACTACCAACTGTTGCACTCTCTCACCTTCTAGCCCTCCATCAGTGGTCCACTCTCTGTATAGTAATCCTTTGTCTCAGTATACATATATATATATATATATATATATATATATATATATATATATATATATATATATATATATATATATATATATATATATATACATACTTTCCTTGAGAATCAGGTGCCTCCCTAGCTACCCGTCTCAGGCCTTGCAATGTAGGGTCTGAGAGCTGAGCCTGTGTTAACTCTCTCCTTGTAACCCTTCCCAGCTCTCCTTCCACAGGAAGTTTGGTATCCTCTGACAGTGGTGTCTCACTGTCAGCCTGGGTACTACTACTCACCTCTACCTTTGCAGTCACTCTGTCCAAGGGACCATCAGTACCCACAAGCAGCTGTGGCTCACCTTCAGTTTCACTGCTACAGCGTAGCTCACTTCCTGAAGTAACCACCTCACCAGTCCTGACTGCAAGTATGCAGTCTGTCTGTCTGGGTCTCTCCCACGCTACCAGACCCACATGCTTGTCTCCTAGCCTGACCACATATAACTGCATAAGCACATGGTACTGCCTCATCCAAATCCTTCCCTCTCAGGACATCTGCAGGATGGTAGTTTGGTACCTCTGTTGTCTCAAGACAACCTACTATTAGCATTTTGTCTTTCCCACTTACTGGCTCCCTTACCTTTGGTTCCCCACCTTGCCTCCATGGACACCTGCATGACACATGGCCCCATTGGTTGCATTCTAAACATTTAACCCTAGGTCCTGGATGTGTACCTGGACTAGTGGCTTCCCCTGCTACTGGCAGATTCTGTTGGGGCAGTCTGGGCTGCCCACCATTTGTTCCTTTAGACCCATGAGCAGTACTGTGGATCCCCTTCTTGTGCAGGGCTGCTCTGCTTGCCAAGTATAGGTCTCCCTTATTCTCCAACTCATCTGAAGTAGCACATTGTCTATTAGCTAACCAGATCCTCATGTCCTCAGGCAAAGTGCTAAGGGCTTGTTCCCTCATCAAAAGGTCTTCCAGCCCTTCAAAAGTGGTGACCTGACATCCACTCACCCAGCTATGAAAATAAGTGCTCAGTTCAGCAACATATTCACATACACTTTCATCTGCCTTGTGTTTATGCTCACAAAACTTTTTCCTATACATTTCAGGTATTAGCTTAAAACATTCTAAAAGACATTTTTACAGCAGTATAATCAAAACAGACAGCATCAGGCATGTTTGACAAAAAGTTACAGCTTTCTCATGGAGTAAGGGGGTCAGGAACCATACCCAGGGTCTTTGGTCAACACTATACTGTTTGCATACCCTCTCAAACATATGAATGAAACTTTTAAAATTATCCCCCTTTAAATTGCATAAGAAATTTACTGACCTGTTGTGCTTCTGGGGTCCAGTTACTCCCTTCCCCATTACCTCCATGACGCTGACAAAGAGTCAATATTTCCCTCTCATTCCTCCTCTGACGCTCCTTTTCTTTGGCTTCTATCTCCAAATGCCTGGCCTCCAACTCAAGTCTCTTTAGCTCCAGCTGGATTTTTAAGTCCACTGCAGAAAGGTTGAGCTGTCCATTCTCCGAGGATATTGTATCTCCACTACCAGTCTGATTGTCCTCCTGGATGCTGTTTTCTGATGCAGCTATAACCAAGATTGCAATCAGGTCTGCCTTAGTCAGGTTTCCATGCACCAGTCCCCTAGCCTGGCACATCTCCACCAGCTGGCTCCTTGTCAGCTTTCCATACTCCTCTGCTGACATGCTGCCTGCTCACGCTGACTAACTAAACTAACAAAATAAATAAAACAATTGTGACCTGAGCTCTGAGTATTCACTGCATGGCTGATTTAGAGTACAAAAAACCTTCAGAGATCACTGTACATAAGCTATATGATTCACTCTACCCACATCACTACAAGCCATTTAGTATTTGCCAAATTAATTAATATGTGATGTGGATATCCCAACCACTGCCAAACAATTAATATGTGTGGATATCCCAACCACTACCACCACAAATGTGACACCCGTGCCCTGGCCCAGCAATCAAGGAGCCTCAATCCTCACCACTAACACCAGAGAGGGCATCTCATATAGGAGAAAGGATAACAAATACACACAGTAAAGTGCAATTTCCCTTAAGAGCACACAGAGATCACAGTCATTCTGGGGCTGGTTGCTCCCTTGCTCTGCAGGACCCCAATAAGATTCCCGACTGGCACAGCTATAGGGTCCAGATCTCAGCCTAGCTGGCAAGCTAACCTCCAGTACCCTTTCTGTCCATCGAATGCTTTGTGTACCTGCCCAAGTAGCTGACACAGACACAGACTTTAAGATAAGTATTTATACAACTTCACAGACACTCCTGGGAAAGGCTGACACAGATTCTCCAGCTATGCCCCTATACCCAGACTATACGGTAGTAATTCCTGCCACCACCAGCTAATAATTATCAGCTACCCAAAGGCCCTTAAAAGGGTGCCCAGTTATTACTGTGCAATATTATTATCCAATAGTAGTGTAACTAAGCAATCAAGGCTTATTGGAAGGGCTTAGTACAGGATCACTTATAAGCATGCAATGTACTCTAGAGCTTAATTTATCTCTACATAAACCAGCCACAGTTAAAAGAGTTTAAAAATATTTAATAATAAATACTAAAAACACAAGATAATACTACTGCACCACAGTGCTATTCAAGAGTTCAGAGATCACACAGAAACTTAAAATAATTCAGTAGTGCAGTTCTGACATAACAGAAAAACACTTAGTCTAATCTTTTCTAATTCCTAGTTATTGTTACAAGAAAACATACTTCTAAAGTAACTTACTTACATAGAGCATTAGACAGTGCTGAGTTGGATAGTCAGACAAAAATGCTTACAGTCTCTCTCTGAGCAATAGCTTTTAAAATCACTAACAGACATTTCTGATGTGCCCTCCCAGATTACATCATTTTTGACACTTGCCTGTGGTTCCCAGGACAACAGGCTACATTATTTAGCAAGCTAACACCTGCTCAGGAAACTACAATAAAAGATATTTCACATGTACACTCTAGTAATTATTCCTTAAGTTAAAACAGTAGAAAGAATGTGCTAACCCAGATAGACTGACTCCGAGCTCTAGAGATCAAAGGATAGATTTGAAATAATTTTAACTTCAAAAGAAATATTTGAAATGCTTGACTTAGTTTTTCTTACAGCAGATGGCAATGTTGCTACAATCTTGAAGTTCAACATTTTTACAGTATTTTCTTTCATTTAAGAAACAAGCCTGTATTTTACATTTATATTTACAAATACCAGAGTTATGTATCGAATTCTATTTGGCTAGGCTGGCAGCCTTCACCCATCTTCCCAATCTTCACAACACCCAACAGCCATGAGTAAATCCTGTATTATCCACACCAAACATTAGTTATTGCTGTTGTACTCTGACATTTAAGCACATTTCTTATCATTTTAAAACAAAAAATAAAAAAGTGTTTGTATGAACGCACTTTCCATGCTTCATGTTTGTATTCTAGTTGAGTTTTGTAGAAGCAATAGTATATGTCATAACACATTTACCATTGTGTCTAGCTCATTGGAATTACATCTGTTGTTGTGTCTTTCGGCTTTTTCCCGATTAGGGGTTGCCACAGCGGAAGTCCGGTCCGCTTATGATTGGCAGTAGATTTTTACATACCAAGTTGCTGGCCCTGACACACAACCTTCAACGAAGGTACGCCCATTCACGCATGTCTCCACACAGAAGACGCTCTAGCTGAGAATTGAACAGGACAACATCTTACTGTGAGGCGACAACGCTACCACCGCACCACCACCGCAGTTTTTGTATTCCCCATATTTTGCGGGAAGAAAAATTATGAAGTTGTGAGGACAAAATTAATTTTCTTGGTATAGTCGTGATTTATAGCCCATTGCCATTAACTTTGGCCATGTGTCCTACATTATACACAATGCATTTCATGTGTGATAATAATTTCTGAGTGTAGTATGCTAAATGATACTACTCTACTCTTCACTGAGAGACAGAAACAGACTACTCTTCGCCTAAGAAAAAGTCATTTTAATCCAGCCTCAGGTAAATATTCTTTACTGTAATTCATAGCTCTCAGCTCTCCCTGATTTTGCAGAATGTCATTATTTTTTTCTCATATTTTCCACTTGTCTGTTGTAAAATATTTGATTTTTTGTGACACACTACAAATTACTGTCTGTTAATTATGCTAGACATTTGAGTTTCCTACTTCTTATTCTTCAGTAAATGAATGTTGCTGTAAAACCTCTTTCTTTTTTAACGTTTTAAGTAAATTAGGGTAATATTTAAAAAAGTAACATTATTTTTGGTTTTGCCTCTAAGTCTTGAGTAAGCAAGTTAAAAGCTCTGTAGTGTATTGTGGCTGTTCAAAATGAAATAATATTTTGAAATTCTGACAGTGTATGCAAAGGACTAAAGCTCTAATCTGTTTATGAATTGCTTCCTGTGCCCAGGTATAGGGTTTGATTCCTTGCATCTTCATCTGCCTACTGTGTGACTCTGAGCAAATCACTTAACTGCATAACGCTGCTGGGTCATTCCTAAAAAGGAACAGTTTGTCCAGAGGGTTTATCTGTCCAGCAAAAAAAGACAACATAGCTGTTAAACTACATGGCTGTTTTCATGGATATATCAGGAAGTGCTTTTGTTTTGTTTTACATTTTGTCAGAGTCATTTATTTTATATCCAGGGCACATGACAGTTTTATGTTTTGTAACTTAAGGAAGAGAACAAGGATATGTGTAATAATTTCATTCAAGGCTTTATGTGCATGCCTCTTCCATGGTACAGCATGCTGGTAAGATAGCAGGCTGCAGATGTTTGCTGCCTTAAACCAAGTATCTGTAGTTAAAGGAGTACTGTGTGCCTGTCCATTTGTGCAGTGTGATGTACAGAGCGTGTGAATATACAGAACTGGTATACCTAAACTTTCATTGCTATGCCAGCAGTTAGTTAGTTGTTATGGTGTATTATAAAATAAAAAATAAATAAATAAGTGCAATAACCAAGGATGACCTCCTTTATACTGAAGCGGTAAGAAATTAAACAAACACTGGGAATGTAGGGTTAATTATCATCTTAGTAAATTGCATTGCATAGGGACACATCACAATTGTCCTATAGGTTCTTATATTCACATTAGATGTTGAATGTGTTACTTTAAATTGAATTTTAGAGTAACTGCTGCTTTTTAAATATAAGACGTAAAATGTATAGTGAGATTTGGCCTGAAAAACAGCAAACAAATAATTAGTTACATTACAATGTATAAATTAGCAAATTCCTTTTGCTGGTTTTACTAGCTGAGTACAATTGTGACATTATGTACCCTAGATATGGAAATAATGTTTCCTAATTATTTCATAATGTCTGGACATTATGATGTAATTGTGAAAAAAATTGTTGCCTGAAGAGTTTCAGTGTACTCACTGGTACAATACCTATCCAGTTCCAGTAGGTCTTACTGAATGCTTATTCTTTGCAGCCTCATATCCATCTTAAGGCTGCATACCCAGTGCCATCAGTACATTTACAAAGAGCAAACCAGACAGCATCATACTTTCACCAGTGAATCAACATTGCAAAGAAAAACTGCATTTCAACATATATAGCTTGTTTGATATTACAGGTTCTTTCTTTTCCGTGTTTTGTTTCTTCTTTTTTTTTTTTAATACTCCTTCCATGCATTGGTCAAGCCCAGATAATTGTGATTACATCTTCCATCAGTATGCTGAAACCTTAGCCAAATTAGGTCAGCTGGTCTGTTTGCAGTTTAATGTGCCTTGAATATGTGCAATACAGTGCTCTGAAAATAACTACATCAAATCATGTAGCCAGGTATATTATTCTCTCCATCTATCAATAGAGTCCTGTCTCATATGTCATAACTGTATTCTGAACTCATGGTTGAAAACGTGTCCAAAAGGATAATTTATACAGGTGCCACTAAATATATAAAGAAAGTCTATGCATCTGTCTCTCTAGGCATGCTAGTCAGTTTGTCTGACCACTTAGTTACCTGTGTCTGTCTGTATCCTTATGTGATATAAATTTAGAGATAAAGTATATGTAACAAAGATATTCATTTCTCAGCTAAATATCCCTCTGAATTTTACATTTTTAATATATCAATACTTGGTGAGTTTTTTTCTCCTTAAATAGCTGTTTAAGCCATGTGGATGTCAAAACCGAGATACAAACCTATACAAGTCTCTTTTAAAATTTTAATCCATCTTACATGATGCTCTCACTGGAGAGACTAAGTTTATGCACATTAAGTTTGATTCCTGCTTTGCTCTTACATTTAAAGAGGTTACCCTTCCACAAAGAACTCCCTGTTTGGAAATTATTGTCTTTGCCCCCTAGTAACCACCTACAAACAGTACAACACAAGCAGGTAGGAAGAATTTGTCCTTTTCTGTGACACAAAGCTCTGATGTCTGTTCTGTTATCTCTAAAGAAGGCATACAGAAAGTACCTCATGTGATACAAAGTTCTGATGCCTTGTTCTCTTATTACTGCAGAAGGAATACAGGAAATGATTTGATGTCTAACTAAAAAGAATAAAACACAGAGCTGGAACATGTCTTCTTACTTTAGGAACAGTTTACCAAGTGAGATAGAAGTGTATTTTCATACAGTCAATTGCCCTTCTGGTTTATGTTCAAAGCCAGTAACATATGCCTATTAGATATATCTCTTTTGCCTTTTATAGGTACTATTGCCTGTGCTAACTAGAGAGCTACGTGCTACCACCTTTTATACTCATATTTCCGGCCCATTCTATAATACTGTGAGTTCATGTTCCAGTCTATTGAGGGTAGACTGGCATAGAAAATTAAGGCTCTGCTGTGTAAGTAATCTGCTTCCTGTACTCAAGGCATATAATTTGATTCATTCTACCTCCATTTGCCTACTGTGTTACTATAAACAAGTCACTTAACAAGAGAGTACCCTGGATCACTCCTCAAAAGGGTCACACAGCCAGTGGGCTTACCTAGTTGACAAGTGCATTAAATAACACTGTTTTGTGCTCTTGGTTGTAACAAATAACAATAGTTATCCCTCATGTTCTCAAGACACAAGCTTGGCCTTGTAATCTTCCCATTTTACAGTGTGGCTTGTTAAGGAAGCAATGCTGTTGGGGTACTTAAATGTTCTCTGTGCAAACTCCCAGTCATGCAGAGGAGACAACTAATACAGAGAGCATAAAAATTCAGGGAAGCTTAAACAGATATAAGGAAATTCAGTGACAGAAGAAGCTATGATAATGTAAGATGCATATTTCATTATCCACCATTAGGCATTGCAAGGCTGTAAAAGCAGAAGGCAATCACAACTGCTATGGAACATTCTAGAAAGATTGTTTCTTAGGTTGTCCCATACCCCGTTGAATGCAGCTTTAGTGATTAAATTTTGATTGCATTTTGCATATCACAATGGATTGAAAACCATTGAGCTTCTATTGTAAACTACTGAGCTTCTATTGTTCACAGTCATCCCATTGTGTGAGACTGCTGTGTATTGTTACTGAAAGGTTTACTTTATGCCAGTGATGGCGAACCTATGACACGCTTGTCAAAGGTGACACGCCACATTTTGGGTGACACAACAGCATTCACCAACACCTGAGTTACCAAAGAAACTGAATGAACAAAAATGCAAGAAATACATGACCCTGCACTTATCTATTAAATCTCACCAACAAAAAAGTCATTAACTGATGTTAATCAAATCAAATGCAATGTGTTCCATACTTTTTTCAGTTCAATTCAAAATTATTATTGAAAGTAGGGTAATTTTTTGGTGCACTATTTTAAGCCCAATTATCAGTGCACATATTGTTTTTTCTATTGTAAGTCACTGATTCTTCTTTTACTTTTATAATACATAGCAGCACATGGGGGGGTGACATGCCAGCAGAGTCAGGATAAGTATTTCCTGAATTTTTGACATGGCAAGCCCAAAAGTTTCACCATCACTGCTTTATATAGTACTCTGTGACCTTGGAGTTGGTATATATGATGAAGTGGGTTACAGGGGCAAAGTCTCCCACACAAAGGAGATAGGGGTCTTGCTCTTCTTGCTAAAGTGTTTTTGCTGTGTTGATTAATTTTTAGTATTTACAAGTTGCATTTTGTTCATTTTAAAAAAATGATGAACATAACTTGTCCAGCATGCTTTCTACACATTCCACTGGATTTTTTTTCTTTCTTTTGCTTAAAACGTGACTTGGCAGTCACTTAAAACATCTGTTGAAATGGTCTTTCTATATAGAAAGAATATATAATAATAAATATTATGTTTATATATATTATGTGGTAACATGTAGGTATTTAAGGATAAAAAATATGCTAAAGTCCCAATTTCCTTTTTTGCCATAGGAGCTACAGAACTGCATGCACTCAATCATTATGTAGCTAGAAGGAAAACAGGAATTTGATGTGGTTTTGATTGCATGATAGCAATAATACCTTGCAGGGCTTGTTTTTTTTTTTTTTTTTTTTCAATTTTCTTGCTTCTGATTCCTGTGTTTAACTATGACCTTTCAGGATTTATTCCAACCATAACATCCACCACAGCTAGCTATTAGTTCTATTATAAAGTTTACTTTTGTTTCTCAGCTCTGTACATGAAAATAACTATTTCATAGGAAAAGTAATATGGTTGTGTTGAGAAGCAACATCTAATGCAGGGGGGTTTATGACAGTCCAATAAGAAAAGTAATATGTTAGTGGTGAGAAACAACACCTAATGCAGATAGGAGAGTTATGATAGTCCAATAGGAAAATCATATGGTAGTGGTGAGAAGCAAAATCTACTGGAGGGGGGGTTTATGATACTCCATCCACCATACAAACAAGGAATGAAGTACTGTCAGAGGCATTTATACCAGAACTGCTTCTGCAAACCACAGTAATCAGAAACTGCTCTCTAACTACAGCAGTGATAAGTGGATCAAAATGCAGTAGCCACAGGCAAGGAGTGGAGCTTGCTCAATATGGTTCAAATAAAAACTGAAGAGGGTGGCTGGGGATGCAAATGCCCTTGTGGTTAAGTATAGATGAACAGACATTAAAAAGATGGACCTTATACCAGAATTATCAATATTAACCCATCTTCTCCCATTTTTACTTGAGTCAGAGTGTTATATCAACTGTCTCCATCTCTCTTTGATTCAGAGACACTTTCCTACCTTCTTTGCCAGTCATGCCAGACTGTTGCAGGTCTTCTCTCACACAAGCTATCCATCTTTTTGCTGTACATCCTCATCTCTTCTTTTTTCTGTTGCTCCCAAATCTGTTTTCCGTATCATGTTATGCTTTCATGCAGATGTGACTGAACCACAGTAATCTGTTCTCTGGCCTTCTCTGCAGCTGGGGCTATTTTTTCTTCTACTCTGTTGTCTTAATTTTTTTCCTCTGTCTCGCAAGGTGTACACTACTGTCCATCTCTGGCACTTCATCTCTAGCACTCACATTTCCTCAGACTTCCTCAGCTGCTCTGCTTTCTATGGCATCTAAAAAATTGACAGCTGGGGGGCATGGCCAAGATGCACTCAGAGTAACAGCACTTCTCTTCAGCTCTGTCTATTCCAATTTTCTCTGACAGGATTTTTAAAATATAGCTATCAGAAATCTGGATTTTTTTTTATAAAAAGGATACTTTATACCTTATACAAGGATAGTATAAAAATCTTTTTGATTATTTTATTTTTTCCTGTCAAAAAAACATCAGAGATCTTCTGAACTACTCCAGTCAACAAGATGAGCTTCAACAAATCTTCTCAACAGGATACAACTTTCAAAAAGGAATTACAATCTTTGTTACTTAACATTCAGGAACTAACTAGTAAAATAGATAAAATGGACCTGAAATTGGATAGTTTTAAGGAGATCTGTACTAAACAAATGAACATTATACATGAATATTTAAAACAACAAAAATAACATATTTCAGGTATGGAAACAGCCCTAAATGATATGGATTCTAGGCTCCAGGAAGTTGAGCATAATGTTGAATTCCTTCTAAAGCAAAATATTCACTTTTTGTCTAAAATAGATGATCTAGAAAGCAGGTCACGTAATAATATCAGAATCTTTGTCTTGCCAGAAAAAGTAGGAGATAATATGGAAAAGTTCCTGTCTACATGGATACCTGAAATACTAGAATTACCTGAGGCTCTTTCATATGGTATTGAAAGAGCACACAGATCTTTGGTTTTATCAAAAAATAAAAAAAGTAATTCTGCAAGATCCGTGATTGTAAAATTCCTTTCCTCACATGATAAGGAAATTGTTTTAAAGACAGCATGGGAAAAATCTCCAATTAAAACAAAAGATAATTTAGTTTGTTTTGATGATGACTATTCTCCTGTGGTAATTGCAAAAAGAAAAGTTTTCCTACCTTTGATAAGAGAACTTAAAAAAATCAAATAAAATCTCACCTGTTGTTTCCTGTAAGGCTTAAAATATTTTACCAGGATTCATCTAAATTATTTGAAGATCTGGACAGTGCTCTTATTTTTGTTAAATCTAACAAACGTTTGGACAAAATAGAAGAAATGGATTGGGCCAATGCTAACTTGAAGAGAATAGCCAAAAATGAAACTTGGAAAACCCATGAGCACAAGAAGAAGCTAAGAAAATAAAAAAAACTGCTCTTATATCCTTCTATTCACAATGGAAATCCAGTTTGTTTGTTCTAAACATACTAATGACCCATAAGGTCGGGGAAATTGATAACCGGAACAACAGGTAAGATTTTACCACTGTTTATTATACTTTTTAATGATAGTCTGTACTGTTTTTATTTTGATGCTTATTATACAAATATTTCATTGTTTATTATTTTTGGTAGGTATGGGTTACTGTTTAAATTGAGTTATTATTTTAGTCTATATGTTGCCATTTGTATTAAAGTACAGTTATAGCTATAGGTTGCTACTTTGGATAAATATCTTCTTTAATAACATGTCTCAATGATTTGGTGCTTATATTTAGTTTAGAATTGTATTGATAGAGACAGTTTATATTGTCTTCATAAGTTTCCATAGACATGATTTTAGTGTGTATATATATATATATATATATATATATATATATATATATATATATATGTATATATATAAAGTTATTTTGCATATGCTTTCTCTTATTGGCATCCGGAGCTGTTTTTAACATACATTTTGTTGTTGATAGTGTCCTGAGCTAATATAAAACATGATATGTGGATAAAGATAAAGTCTTGCCTAAATTTGTGTTATGGGGTTACTGTTGGTAATGTCCGGGAATGTGGTGGGCTCAAAAGTTGCTGTTGGAAATGTACGGAGTTATTTGGTCATATTGGGTTGACATTGCTGCTGCTGTTGTTTCCCTCTCCTTTTTGAATGTTTACTTTTTCTTTTTTTATTTAATTCTGGCTGATATGTGTATTTTGATGGTGTGTTGTGGTGTTGCTCTGTTTCTCTGTGGTTGAAACTGGGGTGTTTTGTGTTTCACAGTGTTGACTTCTGGTTAGAGAGGTGGTTTGGAATAGTTTGTGAGCTGCACAGTGGCTTCTGTGGTTGCTGTACATTCAGAAACCGTTGTTTCACCACCTGCAAATTACTTCAGTGGCACAAGTTGCTTTAAAGTTAAAGTGTTTCCTACTCATTTTTTCCCACTGAAAATTTGAAAGCCTACAGTTATTCAGCTTCAGCTCCAGACCTACTTCACGATTGGTCTCTTAATATGGACATTCTCCCTTAAGTTACATCTAGATTGTTGCCATGGAAACCATAAATCCCTATACCGGAAATAAAGTGTCAGAGGCTTCAAAACACTCAAGCGCTTTAAAGGGAAGAAAAAAAGAGAAAAAAGCAATGGAGATTAGACATTTTTGCTATTAATGGGTGATGTGATATATTCACTTGTATGCAAACAAGTTGTGTTTAATAATTATTATCTGTAATTAATTTATTGGTTACTTGTGTATTATCATACCACATTTGGAAGGACCTGCATAAGCGGCTTGCTTTTTGATTTTTCTGTGGTGGAGAGCTATCATCAGCCTGTTGTAGATACTGGTATTAGTTATTGAAGTCAGTAATTCCTAAAAAAAATTATGTTACTTCATACTGAAGTGCATAGGGTTGTGATTAATATTTGGGCAGGATAAGTGGTGCTTTTCCATTGGACCCCTACTGCTTCGTGTTGGTCTGCTTTTTGCAACTTGTGCATAATATGACTTTACACCCTGCCATCTGGCAGACATTTCATTGCTTACACAGATGGAGCCACTGAGTGGTGGGGGTTTAACGGCGGGGTACCGAAAGGTATAGTGTCATTCAGACTTCTTTACATAGGTTGGTGGTAGTTTTTACTGTGCAAATGTCACAAATAATGTTACAGTCTGATCATTTGAAAAATATATGTGCAGAAATTCTCATGGTCCCAGAAAAATATCAGTTTAATGACGCACTCTTGCCTAGATAGTTTCAGTATTTTTTGTTGACAAACAAATGGATTTTAAATGAGATGCTTCTGAGGTAGGACTTGTGGGTGAGATGATACATAAGTGCCAGTTATTGTCACTGGTTTGCATACATATTTAATTCTCTGTTTATTTTAATAAGTAGCAAAATAATACTTTCTGACAGCAGCTTAATAGGTTTGATAACATTACTAGGGTTTGGATGAGCATAGTTAAATAGAATGATGATGATTACTAAAATAAACAAAGAATAAACACATTGAATTGGTGGTTTGAAATGATATAAGCAACACTGTCAATAAAATATTTATGTTATAGATGAAAACTAATTTATTCCTTATATTTTGAGCAATCAATTAGAAATAATTTTTATTAACACCTCACTTATTATTACAAAATCTTTATTAATACATAAATACAGGTTCTTTTTAGATTGTCGACGAAATCATCAACACATATTGCGTGAAATATGTGATCGTCGAATGTGCAAAACCGTAAAATTCAAAATGTCGAAGTGTTTTGGTTGGCCCATCTAAGGTATAGCTCCATAAGGTAAGTTTGCAATAGTTACGGACCTTAGGGTTAGGGTGTGGGTTAAGTGCATAGATAGGTAATGTGTGTAAGATTTATGTTGTGTTAGAAGTAGAGTTTTGTTAAATGTATTTATATGTATTATTTATTTTGTTTGGGTATATCTCCGTAGGGGAAGTGTGCGGTAGTTACAGACCTTATGGTTAGGAAGGGATTAAGGATAGTGCATAGATAGTTGCATATGTGGGGTTTAGTGTAGGGCTAGAAGTTGAGTTTTGGTGCTTTACTTTAGGGTTAGGAGTAGGGTTTGGTTAGTGTATGTATGTGGTTTATTTATTTTGTTTGGGTAGGTAGTATGTAGTGGGTGGTGGGGTTGGCCGGCTATGAACGTTCGATATTTTAAATTTTGCGGTTTAGTGCGTTCAGTATTTTCGCGGTTCGAGTAATACATGTTGCTGTTTTGGTATTCAATGTAATGGATTTTCTTTGATTTAATATAGATCCCATGAATACAATTAAAGTAAATAAATTTGTTTAAGTTATTATAAATGAGAATAATCCATACTTTCACTAGTAGATCATTAATTATAACTTCTTTTATTTCTTTAGAATATCATATTAAGAAAATATGAGAGTTTTAGAATATTAATTTACTTGTTGTTATGATTTAGTTATATATAACGTATCAATTTCTTACTTATAAATGAAATGATATTATTTATAAATTGCTTTACTATTTTTGTTATTTGCAATCATATCAGCGATATGTTATGGTTATTTGTCTTCAATATCTTGATTCATAGTGTGACTAATAGAACTTAAATTCACTTCTAGGATAGTCAATGTCATTTTTTCATGGATAAATAGTAACTACATAATAGAATAATGAAGACTGATATATGTATAAAATCTTTTTAAAGTTAGAAGTTTCCTTCACTTAAAGGTTATCAAAATAAGAGTATTAATTTATGTTAATAGGAATTAATCAATACTACTATACTACAAAGTGATTATCTTTAAATAATGTATCATATTTGCCTTTTGCATAATGTTTTTGTTATTAATTTAAAATTATTAGATATTTTGATTTTCTATAGAAGCTAAGACTGATTTACCATGACCGGGAAATTTTCTCTTAGACAGATGCTGATCAGAGGTTACTTAATGAGGGGTTAATCTGAGTGATTATATGTCACTTGGATTAGGAGTATTATACTCCAGGAAGGTTATGGGGGGTTTTGATGTTACTAGTTTATGTTAGAAAAGTTTGTTACAGTTTTGTTTTGACATTCTTCACAACACAAAGTAATACTATAGTAATACACTCATATTTTTCATATCTATTACTATGTAATCAATATAAACTTTTTATTTGTATTCCTTTAATATTTAACTAATTGATATGTTTTTGGTCAAAATACACTCTTTTCACAAATTTTACTTCTTATGACTTCATTAAAGAGTGTTTCTATTAATGTTAATGGATTAAATAACTCAAATAAGAGGGGAAGTTTATTCAAATGTCTTAAATTACACAAATCCCAATTAATTTTCTTACAAGAAACTCATTTGAAATCAGAAGATATGTTTAGACTAGATACTAAATCGTATTCAACATTAATTAGTTCAGAACATCTTCAGAAGAAAAGTGGGGTAGCAATTCTGTGGAATAATAATTTACCTTGTCCAAAGATTACCAATACATATAAAGATAATAAAGGAATGTTTTGTCTTGTCATGGTTGAATTTAATAAGAAAATGTATACTTTAGTGAATTTATTTTGGATACTAGGAATAGGTATCAATACAGTAAAACATCTGGATCTCATAGTACAACATTGCAAGGGGTCTTTAATAATAGCTGGGGATTTTAATTGCATTTTGGATAATAAAGAATCAACTTCTTTAAATAAAAAAGGATTATAGCTTCAGCCAAATCATTAAAAGATTTTCTAGAATCATATAATCTGAAAGATATTCATTCATTTCCAGATTCTGATTCTTTAAACTATACTTTTTTCTCTCATAGACATAACACCTATTCACAAATAGATAGAGTCTTAATTTCTAATGACTTATTAGGCTCTCTGGTCAACACCAGGGTTATTTCTTGCCCAATATCAGACCATAATTCATCAATATTTCACATTTCAGTTAATTCAAATTACAATACACAAATAAGAATACCTGCTTATATCACAAAACTGAAAGATTTTGAAGAATTCTTAACTTTGGAGACATAAAATTTTATAGAACTAAATAATAATAATAAACAACTTAGAAAGTTTTGTGTGGGATGCCCTAAAAGCTTTTTTATATGGGAGAATTATTAACTGGTATCATATAAAAAGGAAACGGGATAAACAGTTATTAAAGATTCAACTTAAATTAGATTCATTGAAACATAATCAAGAGTCAGAATTAAATAATAAAGATAAGAATAATGAAATAAATTGTTTAAATAATAAATATATTAAAATCCTAATCCATAAAAACATGATTATATCAGAGAAATATATTTTTTTTAAATTTTCCACCAATCCTAAATCATTAAATTTATTAGCTAACAAAGCCAAAAGTGTAAATAAAATGAATCATATAAATGATTTTTCTCCTAGAAAGAAAAAGATGGTTTCAGACATACAAAACATTCTAGCGGAATTTAGAGAATGTTTTATTAATATTAACCAACAACCAAAAATAATAGATTCTAATCAAGAAATTAAAAAAAATAATAGATTTACTACAAAAAGACTAACAAATGAACAAGCTAATTCTATAATTAATAAGTCCAAACAAATGGAAACTGCGCACCAACTATAGAAACCGAGCTTTATTTTAATCATCAACAAACAAAATCCACATAAGTTCCATTAATAGTATTTGTTATTACAGCCTTGTTGGAAATGTTGTTACTAGCATTAGTCTTGTTATTTTCTAATAACTTTTTAATGCTCCATGCGTTCTTGTAAACTATTTTGGGAGTGCTTTCATTTATATTTAAAATGTCAGAAAAAGATATAAATTTATCCCATTCCATATGAAATATCTTTTTCACCTTAGAATTAAACAAATTAAATTCTAGAATCATAGCCGATTGGTAATGTGATTCTCCTTTTTTGTTCTTCTTATTGGGATGACCATAGTTAACAGTGGTACCAGCATCATTGGTAGAATCATTGGTATTTGTCAAGCTACCTTTTATAGGTTTGAATTTTGTTAGTCTGTTCTGCTCGACCTCTTTTCTTATACTTTTGATAAAATCAAGTGGATAACCTCTTGCACAGAACATCCCTTCCAAGGTGTTACATTCCATAAAAAAATCTTCATCCCTACTAGTCATGCGACACCCCCTCACAAACTGCCCCTTAACAATATTCTTTTTGCAGTGTGGGGGGTGTGCACTAGTAAAGTGCAGAAAGGAATTGCAAAAAGTACTTTTTCTAAATACCTTAGTTTCCAGGTCTTTGTTATTCAAATTTTTATACACTTCAACATCCAAATATTGTAACCTATCAGTGGAAATAGTGTGTGTAAACCTCAGAAAGTTCGTAGTATTCTGAATATAATCAAGGAATTCAGTTAATTTGTCATTGCCTCCTGTCCAGAAAATAACAATATCATCCAAATAATGCCTGTAAAGTGACCAATATTGCTTGTATTCTGAGTTCAAGACAAAATTGGATTCCCAACCAGCTAACACAATGTTAGCGTATGTAGGTGCGCACGCCGCACCCATCGACACGCCTCTTATTTGCTGGTAATATTCTCCATTAAAAAGGATAAAATTGTACTTGAGTACTGTGTCAGCTAGTTCCACTATTGCTGTCTTCTCTGAATGTGTAAGTGTTTTGTCCAAAAAGACCATATCTTCAAACATACTCATCCCCTCTTGGTGGGGTATACAAGTAAAGAGATCTATAACATCTATTGTAACAAAAATAAGATCTTCAGACAGGCGGTCAGGTGTAATGTTTCTCAGCAAATCCCATGAGTCTTTCAAAATGTATTCATTATTATTACAAATATGTTTTGTCATTAAATCTACATATTTAGCCATGGGAAGCATTTTTGAACCATCAGCTGCTACTATTGGTCTTAATGGAGGGTCACACACATTCTTGTGCACCTTTGGTATCCCGAAGATTATAGGAATCTTTGGTTTGGGTACAAATAAAAATTTGTGTATCTTACTATCAATTGTGCCTTCCATCATCATGTTATCCAATATAGTATCTATTTTGTAGTAGGCCAAGTTTACCTCATTTAGTGATACACTTCTGTATTTACTTTCTTCTCTAAGGATACTGTTAATTTTACCTTCATAGATTATGTTATCCATAATAACAACCCCCCCTCCCTTATCTGGCTTCATAATTCTGATTTGAATGTTGTGTCTTAAATCATTCAAGGTTTCATATTCCTTTTCTGAAAGGTTGTATTCCTTAATATTATGTTTGAATTCCTTTCTGATTTCATTCTCAAGAACTGTATCCAGATTCTTAATTTGTGGGTGGTATGGGGGGTTGTATGTACTTCGCCTGGTGAAAGTAGGATGCTGAGAGTCAGACTCCGGTGACATTGGGGACAGTATGGCTTGCAAATTTACCTTCCTAAGAAACAATTTCATGTCTATAATTGTTTGCACCAGGTCCCCTTTTGTACTAGGGATAAATTTGAATCCTTTGCTAAGTAAATCGAAGTGCACTTTTTTGATAGGAACATTACTAAAATTGTATATGAAAAAATTCCTAAAGGTGTGCGTAGTGCCTGTTCATAGTATCCCATCATCTGGACCGAAGTCTGAAGTGTCCGAAAGAATGGAAATAGGGGTGGGGGTGGGGGTGTAAGGTGTTCTTATTAATACCTCCCTCTCCCCCTTCTCCCTCCCCTCTTCTGAAAATTTTGGAAACGCCGTTTATTTTTATTGTTATGTTGGTCCTCATTCTCTAAAGGTGGAAATTCCATATCGTAGTCTCCCCTGTATTGTTCCTCACTCCAAGTACTCATTTGGTTGTTGTACCCAGTAACTTTATTAAACTTAATTCTATCATTGTGTTCCCATCTCTTAAAAGGTGGCTCTGGGTAACTAATATTATTCTGGTATTCCTCAATATCCCTTTTCAGTTTATTGATCTTCCTTTGTTCCAACATTTTACATTTAGAATCAATATCATATCTAAGGCGGTAGTACCTATCTTTTTCATGTTTAATTTCAAAAACCAGATCTTTTTTAATAAAACTATCTAAAACCAAAATCTCTTGTTCTAGATTCTCTAAAATCCTGTTATTTTCTTTAATAATGAGCCTAAGAATCTCAAGTCCACATTTGTTAAATGCATCAATAAGTTCCTTATGAAAAACAGTACCAGGTTCTACATTGTTTGGGTACTTCCATACCCTGAGCCCTTTAGGTACAATTTTTTGCTTAATACATTCCATCAAGTAACAGTTTTCAATGCCAAGCATTTTATATCTGTACATTAGTCTTGATAATTTTTCAATTTTTAAAATATACGAGTCACCATCCAATGGTGCACCACCCTCATTGCGTTCAAAATTGAAACTATAAGGACTTTTCAACCAGTCCTGAACATTTTTGTTATTTGGGGAAGTGGAAACAGTACCTGAAACATTATTATCCAAAGTGTTCGGCTTAGAAACTCGGCCGTTAGTCGCAACTCCTGCGTAGCTGTTCTTATTTTGTTCAGCAGGAGGAAGCAAAAGTAGCGGAGTATTGGCAGGGTCGAAAATGCTACCGTTCGGTTCCGCATCATCAATCAACATAGGGCTGGATCCACAGTTGTGTCTTTTCCTCTTGTGTTTCGAAGCCCCAAACCTTTCGGTCCCTTCGGACATGACTTCAGCGTCAGTAGATTTCCTGCCAATTAGCGTTGAGCAAAGTGGAGTAAGAAGTTCAATTAACTCTGTAAGCTGACCGATCAGCTTGCATGACTGTCCCACTTCTTCACAATTTAAAGTTGGTGAACTGTTCTCCATTGCAGGGCACCGGAACCACAATAAATCCAGTAAAGGCACCCAAGCACTAAAAAGTAACCAATAAGTCCAAACAAATGGAAACTGCACACCAACTATAGAAACCGAGCTTTATTTTAATCATCAACAAATAAAATCCACATAAGTTCCATTAATAGTATTTGTTATTACAGCCTTGTTGGAAATGTTGTTACTAGCATTAGTCTTGTTATTTTCTAATAACTTTTTAATGCTCCATGCGTTCTTGTAAACTATTTTGGGAGTGCTTTCATTTATATTTAAAATGTCAGAAAAAGATATAAATTTATCCCATTCCATCTGAAATATCTTTTTCACCTTAGAATTAAACAAATTAAATTCTAGAATCAGAGCCGATTGGTAATGTGATTCTCCTTTTTTGTTCTTCTTATTGGGGTGACCATAGTTAACAGTGGTACCAGTGTCATTGGTAGAATCATTGGTATTTGTCAAGCTACCTTTTATAGGTTTGAATTTTGTTAGTCTGTTCTGCTCGACCTCTTTTCTTATACTTTTGATAAAATCAAGTGGATAACCTCTTGCACAGAACATCCCTTCCAAGGTGTTACATTCCATAAAAAAATCTTCATCCCTACTAGTCATGCGACACCCCCTCACAAACTGCCCCTTAACAATATTCTTTTTGCAGTGTGGGGGGTGTGCACTAGTAAAGTGCAGAAAGGAATTGCAAAAAGTACTTTTTCTAAATACCTTAGTTTCCAGGTCTTTGTTATTCAAATTTTTATACACTTCAACATCCAAATATTGTAACCTATCAGTGGAAGTAGTGTGTGTAAACCTCAGAAAGTTCGTAGTATTCTGAATATAATCAAGGAATTCAGTTAATTTGTCGTTGCCTCCTGTCCAGAAAATAACAATATCATCCAAATAACGCCTGTAAAGTGACATGGTATCATATAAAAAGGAAACGGGATAAACAGTTATTAAAGATTCAACTTAAATTAGATTCATTGAAACATAATCAAGAGTCAGAATTAAATAATAAAGATAAGAATAATGAAATAAATTGTTTAAATAATAAATATATTAAAATCCTAATCCATAAAAACATGATTATATTAGAGAAATATATATTTTTTAAATTTTCCACCAATCCTAAATCATTAAATTTATTAGCTAACAAAGCCAAAAGAGTAAATAAAATGAATCATATAAATGATTTTTCCCCTAGAAAGAAAAAGATGGTTTCAGACATACAAAACATTCTAGCTGAATTCAGAGAATGTTTTATTAATATTAACCAACAACCAAAAATAATAGATTCTAATCAAGAAATTAAAAAAAAAATAGATTTACTACAAAAAGACTAACAAATGAGCAAGCTAATTCTGTAATTAATCTTATTTCATTTAAAGACATTCAAACTCAAATTAAAAATTAAAAATTAAATAAAGCCCCAGGAAATTATGGAATCATCCCAGAAATATATACAATTTTACCAACTGATGCTATAAAATTACTTAATAAAGTATATAATTTATCCCAAAATTATAAGTTAATTCCCCCCTCTTGGAAGTATACTTTTATCTCTCATATTCTTAAACCTAACAAAGATCCAGTTAAGTGTTCATCCTATATACCTATTTATTTTCTAAATATTGATTATAAAATGCTTATGTCAATATTTGCAGATAGACTAAACAAATTTGTACCAATCTTAGTTGAAGATGACCAAAAGGGATTCATAATTAATAGAAATACTTATGATAACATTAAAAGAACATTAACTCTAATAAAATCAGTCACATATTTAAGTAATAATCTAACACTAATTAGTTTAGATATAAAGTGTGCATTTGATTCTGTTAATTGGAACTATTTATTTATATTATTGGAAGAATTAAACTTTTCAAAGAGCTTTATAAATTTAATCACTCAATTATAACAGGATAGCTAATCATATATTAAAATAGGTACTAATATTTCCCGAAAAATCCCTATTATTAAAGGAACAAAGCAGGGTTGCCCCTTATCTCCCTTATTATTTACCCTTATTATGGAACCATGGGCCAATTTGATAAGAGATAATGAAAATATTCAAGGATTTAACTTAAATTGCAATAAATCTTCCACAATACAAATGTTCGCAGATGACATTCTTATTACCCTTGGTGATAATGATTCATCTGTTCATGCTCTCTTTAGTAATATTGAACTTTTTCAAAAGAAATCTGGTTTATTATTCAATGATGATAAAACTCAAATCTTATTAATTGGTCATAAAAAATTTGAAATACAAGCCGCTTATAGTAAATATCTGGCAAAATCTGATGAACTACTTTATTTAGATATTATAATTACAAAAAACATAAAATATATCATTAAAATAAAATATAATAAGAGTTTATTGACAATAGAAAATCTTATTAAAAATGGAATAAAATTAATTTCTCCATGGATGAAAAACTTTTAATAATAAAGATTATTTTATTACCTAAAATGTTATATATTATACACTCCATCTCATTATCTCCTCCTAATTAGATTAATAAAAAAAATATTTTCTTGATACACACATTTTTATGGTCTCCGATTAAACCCAGGATAGTTCTATCCAATCATATGAACAATTGGTAAAAGGTGGTATAGCAATGCCTAATTTGGAAATCTATTCTGTTTCCTCAATGGCCAAAACTATTTACCAACTTATAGATAATACTTATACGGCAAACTGAAAAAATACCCTAGAAATCTTAATTAGTAATTCTATAAATAACAACAAACTTCAGATGTTAACTATATTAAGTAACTTCTTTATTTGGGTTCTAAAAGAATATTTCTTATCTTACTCCTCTCAAAAATTTAACTCCAATTATATAATTCTTCTTCTGACATCCTTTAGAAATTATATTAATAAATTCAATATTTATAAAGAGTGGATATATATTCTTTTTCCTATAACTTTTACACAATATGTCATTTTTTCATCTGATTATAATAAAATGATTTCTTTTCAACAGAAAAAAATAATATTTTGGTTTCAATTGATGACTAAGAATGATCTGAAAACAACAAACATATTAAAAAATCAATATGAATACGATTATTTCTCTTGGTTAGATTTACAGGATGCTAGGAAATATGTTCTAAACACAATGGATTCTATGTCTTTAACAACAAAAAATAGACATACCTAAATTATTTCAATTTATGATAATAGCTTTACAACATAATTCTACAGCTAAACATATTTTATCTCATGTATATAAAGCAATCAAATTTGATTTAGATGACCCTTCAGAACATTATTGAAACTATTTTACTTTAACTAATAATTATCCCCCTACTGACTCTGACAAAATAAATATCTTACAGTCAGCAAGTGTAACCACTTCATCTCTTAACTGGAAAATTTTTACATTGAGGTATTTGCATATGTTTTTTATTACCCCATTTTCTTTAAGTAAATTTAATAAAAAAGATACCAATTGTTGGAGATGTAACAAAGTTGTTAATGCAGACTGGGCACACATGATCTTTGATTGTATATAATGAAATAACTTTGGAGAGATGTTAATTCCTTTTTACAAGCTATTTTTACAGATACATTTATCTTTTTAAATCACTAGTTATATTTAACACACCTGTTCCTAATTGTATCAGAGAATCTAATCCTCCTCTGATTTGGTCAATTCTATCCATTGTCAGAAAAATCATTACAAGAAATTGGAAGTCTCATACTTCACCCTCAATAATTGAATTCAAAAATTTACTTTTTAAAGTCTGTAACTTAGAAATTTTGACCAATACTGCAAGATCTTCTAGGAATACTAATTCATCTAAGATGTGGAGAAAAAGTATATGATTTATTGAACAAGTAATGCAAATTATTTTATAATCTTCTTATTTTAATGCACTTGTTTATTAATATTTGATTCTTGTAGAGAATGTCATTGTATATAGTTTAAAATCTTTGTTTAATTTTCTCATTTTATGTCACTCATTTTGAAAAATGTACATATCTCTAGTTTGTGTTTATTTGACAATATTTTTCTCAAAAAACCTGTTTAAAAAAAAGAAACATTGACAGCACCTATGTTTTGTACTCCTTACTTTTCATATCTTTTGCATGTTCCTGTCATACAGTCAGCTGCAAAACTTCTGATCTAGATTTATACTCCTCATATGGCATTCCCCTCTGTTTAGCCACCCCCCAGTAAATACTTGAAGTTGTTAACCTGCTCCATTGATTTCCCCTTTATGTCAGTGTTAAGCTTCTTCTGATTCCCCCCATTTGCTGAAACGAAAACTGTCTTGTCTGTTGTCATTTTCACCCGATGTGCCTTCAGTTTTGCATTCCAGTCCCCTATTATTTGCTGACATTTCTGTTCAGTCTACCTGCTGTGCCTCATCATCAACATACAATAGCTTTTTTCATTTGTTCCCTCTTACTTGTTGTCTATTACCAGTACGAATAACTGTGGGTTACAGTTGAACCCTGATGCATACCCACTCTCAGTAGGAAGCCCTATGTAAGACATAACTTTGTTTGTATTTGTGTTATACACAGACTGTAGTAATTCTGACAGTGTTACTTTGACTTTTAAACATGACAGGGCCATCAAAATCTGCTTTCTTGGAGCTTTGTGATATGTTTTTTTGAAATCTAGGAACAGAACTCTATCCAGCTCATCTGGTGACCTGTGCTGATCCCCCAAGTCCCTAGACTGCCACCCCCCTCAGTTCAAAGCTGAGGAACAAAACAGCTTGCCACAGTTACTGCAACACATTCACCTAACATTAAATGTTTCAAGACTACAGCCAAGTTGTAAATGCAGTATAAGCATTTATTTATGAATCCACATCATCTTTGCACCTTCATAAATCAATAGCGATACTGAGGACCCATACCATCAGTATCTGCCGACTGTGACCATGAGAGCTTGCACCCGGGGAAGACACTGCCCTAGCTCCACCATAGTTATGGCTTTGTCTAGTAATACCCAGTTGAACACTTTTTTCATCTTCAGCTTATTCTCTATTGTCTGTTTCACTACAAGCATTTGGTTGGTTGTACTGCATCCTGATCTGAATCTGAGAAGCTCACTTGCCATCTTACTTTCTACAGTCAAACACCCTCAACAGGTATAAGAGGAGATTGCTAACTCTGTACTGTCCACATTTGTGAATATTCCATTTGTTATTTACACTGGCACCAGAATGTTTATTTGTCATTGAGCTGGGATACACCTCTCTTGCTATACAGAAGTGATTACCTGCAGGCAGCTCTTCTCCCCTAACACACCCAACTTATTGAGCATATCTGCTGTGACGTCATCTGCCTCTGCTGTTTCCCCCGACTTTATTTTCCTTAGTACACATCATACTTTTTCTAGGGTGAGTTCTCTTTCCTGTTTTATCACAGGCTACAGCTTTTGTGGTGTTTACTTCATTCAGAAACTTCTTGAAGTATTCCTTCCATTGCTTTTTGATGTGATTGTTAAGCATATTGCTGTTGGCGCTCTTTTTGAATTTTGCTTGTCTACTATCTTCATTATCTTTATCCATTTAGTAATGGGCTATGTTCAGAAATTGCACATTATTAAATTCTAGTAGGTAGTATGGTGAGACATGATAAATTGCAGACCATAAAAAGAAGGACAGGAAAGACTATCTTTATGAAAATTGCATTCTGCTACTTATAGGAAACATAGATGGTGAAGTCCTATATGCATACAGAGAACAGACATTACCAAATGACTCAAGGAATCATAGATGGTGAAGTCCTACATGCATACAGAGAACAGACATTACCAAATGACTCAGGACAGCCACAGTTTGCTGGAAAATTATGCTAGCATGCTATTATTGAAAAAGGTATTTCTGATTTTTATAAGAAGCAGTAATAAGAACCCAGTACTAAGTACAAAGAATGACAGGAAGTGGTTAAACAAAGAGGAGGCACAAATCAGACACATTCAGGTACTGCATCTACTTTGTACTAAAACATGAAAAATCAAAGGCTTGACCAAAGAGGAAGACTGTCTTGTGTAAAAGGTAAGATCGGGATACTACCTATGAAATTATTAAAAATAATAATCTGAAAAGACTAATGGGAGGCTGGATACCTTGCTATTCATAGCAAGTGGTGCTTGAGAGTCTGGCCAGGTCCTGGTGGTAGTCCTAAGTGACCTAGTCCTTACTTATCTAGACACAGCATGAGGATGAAGGGTACAAGAAGGGTATGGTTTTGTTCATCCAAAGAGGCAGCCCGAACTGTGATAAAAAAAAAAAAAAACAGGTCCAGACTTACCAAGTCATCCATGTATCAACACAGAGACACTGTGTCATGTCCTGCTACTGAAATGTTTTACACATGGTTTATATCAGCCTTGAACCAATCAAATAAGTCATCTTTTTATCTTATAAAAGTGATTATGTCTAAGTATCAGCATCATGGCTGCAGAATGTAGCACAATTTAACAATAATATATGTCTAGGTGCTGGTAATACTTAATTTACCCATGTCTGTATGGCTTTACCATGATGATGAAGCCAGAGTAACTAAACTAAGCAGTCAACTATGAGTAAGCAAATATTACCTACATTCATAATGGATTATTCTATTACACAGTGTCATGATTAAGAAAAAAAATAAACTAATCAGCTTTTTTTAAATAATGGCATTGCATGTCAAAACCTCTTTTCTGTTCTGTCTCTTTTTACTGCATGAATGACTGAGGAAAGCTTTCTAATGTAATGTGGATGTGTACAAAATATGTGTGCCAGTGCATATACAGTAAATTAATGTAGCTGCACTTTCATTTTCTGTCACTTTTTATGTGAGTCAGGAATGCATATGCACGCTGTTGCATATATTAGGATACTTGCAGACTCCTGAACATAAAAGCACAGTAACAGTATCAGGCAGGCAATTATCAGAACCATAAAATGTGTAGTGGTGTGCATCTTTAAGCAAACACACTTAAAATTTCTTGCTGCCATTTTTAATCATTAATAATATGCACCTCCCAAATTAGGCAGGGCCATACATATCAATCCTGGTGTAAATCTACCTATCCAATCATGTAGACTAGCCTTAAAGGTAGCCATAGCAGTACATTATTTGGCTTGTAGTGGTTACTTATTCCATTGGTTGGGAGTATATTAAGTTAGGAGTCTAACCTACTAGCAAATTTTGTTTATTTGATAGTGTAGATTTAGTTCTCAGTGTAGTTGTTTGCAGAGCCACTGTTTTTTCAAAGAAATAGTAGGTCCTTCTTGGCTCAAAAAGTGAGACGTAGGTAACCTTAGAGAAGCTGACCAGCAACAGAGTATAAGGATATTCATGTTAATCTATTGCAACAGTTAAAGGATTTAAAGCCTTTCATTTTTTTGGTTAGAAATATGTGGGGCCTTTCCAGTAGTAAACTATGCTTGGTTTTGTGCATACCAAAGGGAGCACGGTATTCAATGATGGGTCTGATAAGGGAAGAGTGGGGTGATGTCTTTGGAAGTTAAAGATATCCATTTGATAATTAACTGTGTCATATAAAATGACTTCTTTAATACAGTAGAAACATGATGATAGAATAAGAGAGAAACAGAGACAGCATTATTAACATAAGTGCCCGTCTCTTACGACTACTTCTGTCTATCAGAAGAGGAATATCATTTATAACGTATGAGGTCAGAGCAGGTTTTTTTTGCTGAATGCTATTGTGCTGCACTTTTTTTTATTTAGCTTGAGACCATTTTTGGTGTACAAGGTTATGTGTGCATTCCAGTCTTGCTGGAACTGTTTAGTATCAGTAACTAAGTAGACTACAGTGTCTAACTTGCAGTCATAGGCAAACCATGGTCACTACTCTTCTGAGACTTTGGCCCAGATGTCTGCAAAGTAAATATCAAATAGGAAATGTCTCAATTACAATCCCTGTGGTAGTCCACTAGTTATAATTTTATAAAATCCTTCAGTAAACATTTTCTTGTAGTGTTCTTGATTTGTTTCCCATTTGTTTGTCTTAAGGGTGAGTGCCAATGTTTGTTTTAGTGTGTATTTTGCTGTGTTTCATTTCTCCACATAAGATCACCTTGGCTTTAGTTTTTGCTTTTAGTAGTTCCAGTCACATGTATTTATGCTCACTTTCATTCCTTCAGTGATCAGACATTTTGGTGAGCAGTCACTGATTTCCAATAGGCATGCTGATTGGTCTGCCCAAGCAGTGTGCACAATTTTGAATGCCAATGAGTTTCATTGTAAAATAAATGCCCCTTACAGTGGCTCAGTAGATAGCACATGCTCCTGTGAAGTGCAGATGATAGAAGGCTGTGGGTTCTAACTCCATACCAGCAGCTTGGATTTATGGTCCAAGGGTAACCCTACAGCAGATGAGAGGGTGCTGCACCTCTGAGGGCCCATGCTTTGAGAAGTTAAACTGCCATCTCACTTGCCTGAGTTGGTGCCAGTGGTAGCCAAAGCAAATGTAAAAAATCCTATGATACATATCTGAAACAAAAGGGGATTTTTATATCATCATGATAATTGCCAAGTATACTTGCCAAATTACCTTAGTAATTATACATTCCACCACAGCTGTCCATACAAAATAGACAATACCTAGTGGGGCTTACCTGGCAACAAAATAATAAAACAAAAGCTTGTATTCAGCCTGTTTGAATTTAAAAACTATTGATGTTATCATGTCATTACTAGTCGTATGACCTGGAATTGACTAGGCAGCATGCCAGAGTGGCTTAGTAGTTAAGGTTTCCATCTTACATTTGCATGATCTAGGTTCTGACCTACAATCACTATCTGTGTAGACCTTGTATATTTTCTCTAGGTCTGCATGGCTTTTCATTAGTCTATTTTTCTGCCATGTTCCAAAACATACTGGATGTTTACCTATTCCACATACTCCATATGTGCTACTTTTTACTTGCCCTTGATGCCTGAGCTATAGCTGAAATGTTATAAGATAGACTAGCTAACTTAATGAGTTAACAAACAACCAAACAAACAAACACATAAATAAACAAATAATATACAGCCTACTGCACAAGGAGGCCTCCTTTAATATGCCAAACATATGAGTGCACACTACTATAAATTAAATTCTTGCCCTATCCTTTCTCAATGTATTATTTAAGGCCTTTTACTTTTCTTTTCATATATTTAATCTATAACTGAGTATAGGATTTCACAGTGATTCATTCTAAATGAGCTGCAAGACAACTATCAGGAGATCAGACTAAAACCTGCATTGTTAAGGCAACCACAATAAAGACTCCTGCAATGAAATGAAAACTGAATTCACTACATTTGCAGTGGTTTAAATCTTCTATAGCCTCAACTAAAAAGTTAATTGTCAGGGCTGCAGCTCATCAAACTGCTTAAAGGATTTTATTTATTTTTTTCAGAAGGGGTATGGTAGCTCTGGCCCCCTCACACTCCATTTACTTAAAAAATACTAACTCCAAATTAACAAAGGGATAAAGCCCACAGACAGTGAAATATTGCTGGCACCCATTTAGAGCACACATCAGCATGGCTTTCCTACATAAAATGCTAATTTAGGACTTGAAAAAACGCAAGTTAAAATTGATGACATCCCATTTAAACTTGCAGACTGGTAGCATAATTGATGGACCATACATGCCTGGACTCTAATTTGCAGGTCATGTTTGCCTTACCAGATAAACATGTAGACCACAGAACAGTGAATAAATAAAAAAACAAGTACAGAATACATTATTTTTGTAGTTCTAAACTCAAAGCTTCTTGGCATAGTTTTAGAAGTGTGCTGTGGCAAACACTCTTTGAAGTTACTTACCATGTAATTCTTACTTAATGACCTATACTTAAGCATTATACACACATCAGGAAAAATCAGTTATGGATGCTAATAAGGGCACACAATTATACATACTGTGTTCATTGGTGGTTACTTGGCAGGACATCATGGGCAGTGACTTTACAGGACATACAAAAGAAGTGGAAGTATTGCAGTACTCTTCAAAAATAACCTGACCATTGATATGTTAGTCAACGACCAACCAAAGTTCAATAATGCAGAAACAATATTCACCAAGATAAAAATCAATTGAAAAAAACACCTACACATAATTGGTACCTATATACCCCGGCAGCAATGTTAATATAGTAGAATCCATTCTAGACTGGGCATCCCAAAACCTCCTCCAAGAAACAATCATACTGGGTGACTTAAATACTGACTGGTTTCTGATTACATATTTGTGACATTGTACATAACATCATTATTCACAGTAATACAAATTAATTTGGGGTTGAGGCTGTACGTGAATTTCTCACTAGTGAGGTTGAAATGGCCACAACAAGGGTAGAAAATATTTGTGCTTTATTAGAAATTGTTTTAACTAAAAATGTTTTTATATTTGATAATGAGCTATTTCTACAGTTGTCCGGTGTGGCCATGGGGCCACCTGTGGCCAACACCTATGCGAATATAATTCTTCATCAATGGCAGAAAAAGTATGCTTTTAATAATGAGAATGTTTATGTCAGAAAGTTGAGCTGTATTTAAGATTTGTAGATGATTGTGTTTTATGTGGAATGGCACAATTGAAGGGTTACTGGACATTGTTGCGTATTTAAATAACATCACTGAATTCCTTCAAAATGAACCACTCTTATAGTGAAATAGTCTTTCTAGATGTGCATTTAGAAAAGAAAATGGATAAAATAGAGACAAGTATACATAAGGAAATTGTATACATGAATAGATATGTACATAGGCAGAGTCTCCACACCCTCCATATTTTTCAAGGAATAGTTAAAACACAAATCTGTAGAGTTAGTAGGCTGAATACAGATGATATATGGTTTAGTGAGAAAATGAATGAGATGGTAGGTGAGTTTGTGAGTAGTGGCTACAGCTGCATAGAGGTACTAAAAATAGCAAATGATGTGAAACAAAGTGAAGAAAGTGAAGTAATGCTATGAAAATGATTTTTAAAGAAGGGAAAGTAGCCGCAACTGATGTAAATGAAAAGAACAATAAAATTAGATATGTAACTACTTATAACTTAAAAAACAGAGCAAATAAAGAAAATCATACACAAGAATTGGCCTATACTAATAGCAGCACCTGAACTGCATACTATACTAGAGGCTAGAGCCTTTTTTCCATATAGAAATCTTAAGAGTTCAAAGGGCAGGTTATGCTATAAAGATTTTAAGAATATAACAAAAGTGAGGTTGGGCAATAAACCTGGTATGTATGGGTGTATGCTGTAGTTGCTGTGACGACATTATTAAGCACTATAGTGACAAATTTGTCCACCCAGTCTCTAATAAGCAGTTTAATTTTAACTGTGCTGCTACCTGTAATAGTGTTAATGTGGTCTCCCTTGCTACCTGTCAAAAATGCGATTCATTTTACATAGGAAAGACCACAAGGAAATTAAAAGAGTGTATAACAGAGCATAAGTCAGAAATAAGAAGAAATAATGAGAATAATGCACTAAGCACATCATGCATAATGGAGTGGATCATAGCTTTAAATTCAGAGTGATAGATAGTGTACAAAAGGGACCTGGAGGTGGTGATTTTAATAATCTCTTAGAGAATAAAGAATATGAGTGGATTGTCAGGTTCCATGGAGATTTAGAACCTGGTCTAAACAATGTAGTCAGTATTAAACCTGTGCTTGTTAAAATACAACAGCAACATTTGTAATGTGCAACTTTAAGGATGTTTCAGAAAAGTTTTAATTGATGGTATAGTGTGATTTGTTGGCTGTGGTCACATGTTACCTTTTGGCTCCTATTTAAATGTATTGTAATGTGATATGTATTGTTTTTGCATTGAGGAAGGTTGTTTAAATGAAAGATTTGTTGCATTAAAGTCTGTTTTTTTCTGATGGTGGATTTGTGTCTTTATATAAATCTTCAATATACTACACCAACATTGTTGGTTATTGCTATATTAAATGACATCAGATTAACACACAGGTTTGACAACTATGTACAGTTTATAGGATAAAAATTATAATTACATTGTTGGATTGTGTATATGATTTGAGAATGGTTGCTAAGTGACCAGATTTATATGAGATATTATGGATCGGGATAAATTATTGGAAAGCTCTCTGACTGTATTAAATATATTTTAGTAAACAGAAACAAACTAGAGGAGAGAATTGGAGATCTAGAAAATAGAAGAGACAACTGGAGATCTTATAACTTTTAGAAAGAGTATTTTCTATGCTCAAACACTGGAAATAAACACAGCAAGTTAAGAATTATAATAAGTTATGAGGAATATAACCTGATAGTGATAGTTGAAACCTGAAATTCTTGATATTTGATGTTCCAGGATATCTAAAATATAAATGCTTAAAAGATAATTTGAAGGGAGGCAGTATACTATTAATTATTTGCTAGTATTTACCAATAAAGAGCTGGAAAAATTATCTATAGACTAGCTTGAAAACACAGAAAACAATCGGATTACTTGCATGGCATTGAACTTTTAATATGGATAATTCTAGACATAAAGATTTTTTTAGAAAATTTGGATCCCTGTTTCTTTTAGAAAAGCATACTTCTCTTAGGAGGCCTTAATTATCCAAACATTGGCTTACATACTTTAACTTTAAAAATCATAACTTACTAAATTTGAGATATTGTATTTAATAAATTGAATCAGATGGTAAAGGGAAGTAATATAAGTAATAATTTAATGGATTTAATTTAACAGAAGTAAACTAGTTTCTTGTATATATATATATATATATATATATATATATATATATATATATATATATATATATGTAAGACCACCAGTGGGAAAAATCATGCCATAACTTAATATGTTTTGTATTACAAAGTTGTAAAAAATGTAGACAGGAAAAAAATATACAAGTTTTGGAAAACAAATTATATTTCTGTTAAGAAAAAGATAAACAAGGACAAATGGAGTTAAATTAGTTCAGGATATAATGATTGTGGTTATTCCCTCTTGGAAAGGACATTTTAAATGGGTTCATTCTGCTGTAATAAAGAATAGATATAAAATAATGCATTTCCTTTTTGATGAAACAAATCCCTTATACAACTTTATAAAAAATATTTTTTCATAACTATAAAATTAAGCAAAGAAACTCAAATATGCACAAACTGAATAAGGCAGATAAAAATAAATAAAATTATAGAAGAAAAAAAATTTGAAATTAAATTTGCATCTGATTATCAGAATGAAAAGTCACACAAGTATGTAAATTCCCTTCATAAAATAAGTAACCACATTATGTCTGCAAAAGTTAATGGTGAAATCATAACTGAACCAACTTTAATAGCAAAATAATATGTATTATATATATATATATATATATATATATATATATATATATATATATATATATTCTAAAACATTACATTTGTCTAAATTACCCTGGTTTGAAATATGCCGAGTATTATGTCTAAAGATTACTCAGGAGTCCATAGACACAGTTTGTAGGAAATTAACCAACAAAATTTCAATGGGACCAGATAAAATACCAGTAGCTATAATGATTAACTTCAGGGACATACTGAACTCAATATTTACAAGTATATGTCTTTATCATGTAAGGACATTGTTCCCTTTTTTTGGAAAATGTGAAATATTGTCTAATGCACAAAATTTGAAATATCCATGGATAAGCAACTATAGACCTGTGAGTCATAGGATCATCAGATGTTACTATGCTATTGGCCCTGAGGTCCTTACAAACCTAGCCAATAATTTAGGCCCATGTAATTTGTCTGACTACTAATGTTAATTAGCCAACCACTGGCTTAAGCAAGATTCAAACGTCCAACCTTTGGTTTCTTAGTCTAACACTTTACTGCAGAGCTACCAGGCCAACTTTGATTTTAGGAAAATGTTTTGTGAAATGTTTCACATAATTTATAGTGACCAACAAGTTAAGGAATAACCTAACAGATATCTGTCAACACAGCTTCACCATTGGTAGATCCACACATATTAACCTTACTGAATTTTATTTTTAAATGACATTAGCAGTTGACATACTAGTAGTTGTAGTAATAGTCTTGGATTTAGTAAAGGCTTCTGATATACTACCTTATTTAAAAATATATGGCATTTTTAAAGTCAATTGCAATCCTTATCTGGTTAAAGGGTTATTAAACTGGTTGGCAGTGCAAACTCAATAAGTTGTTATCTAGGGGAGCTGTTCTGTTCCTTTGCTAGTTTTGAATGGTGTCCCACATTGATCAGTACTAGGCCTTTTATTGTTCAATACTACTTTAACAACATTTTCCAAAAACAATAACTGTTGGCTTAATAAATATGCAGATGATTATAAACTACACTTTATCATTACTGGCAAAAAGGACTTCATGTATATTAATAATTACTTAGCTGACAAAGCCAACTGAGCTGACAAAATTTGACATTAATTTTAGTTTAAATAAATGCTATATTATGTTTTTTGTTAAATTCATAAAAGAATCACAGTAATGGAATACAATGATTTTGGCACAATAATTACTCCCCAATAAAGCCTACACTAAGTGCACACTAATATGTAGTCAAGAAAATCTTTAACACATTTTTGTGCTTTCTAGTCACTCAGAAAGATTACACTAAATGTACATATAGTCTACACTTTGTGGTAACCTTTATGAATCCATGCCAATATTAAAGCTGCAAGAAAATCAGTAGGAAAACTAAAATTAGAAGGAAGAAGTTATGAGTTATGTCTGTGTTGTCTGTTCACTCAGACCGGTGTACACTCAGTGTGCAATTAGGGTAGGCATTATTGAATCCCAGGGTCCATTCTTCTTTTCACGCCATGTAGAATCAGTAGTTTCTAGAGTTATGAGGAAACGTGGGGCTACTAATGAGAATGATTATCTTGAGATATGCATAATATGTTGTGAAATTATATAATTAATTTATTTGACCAATATTGGAGCTCTTTTTTGTTCTTATACTGTTGAATAGTGTAACAGACTTGAGTCAGTACAAAGAACATTTATGAAAATATTAAAAATGTTCATCTAATTTTAATCATGAAAATAAATGCAGAGCATTAGGCATTTTTACTATTCATATACTTTCTATTCAGAGGGTAATTAATTATGGCCTATCATACATTAAGGAATGATGCTTTGCAAATAAAACTCATAAACATGCCAACTCGTAAGGCATTAGGCATTATTACTATTCATGTCATTTCTTTTCTGAGGGCAATTATTAATGACCTATCATGGATTAAAGAATAATGCTTTGCAACTAAAACTCATAAACATGCCAACTCATAAGGCATTAGGCATTTTTACTATTCACGTCATTTCTGTTCTGAGGATAATTATTTATGGCCTATCATACATAAATGAATGATGGTTTGTAACTAAAATTCATAAGCATGCCAACTCATAAACATGCCAGCTGTAAGTATAAAATAACAAGATGCAGAACTACATTAAGAAGATCATATATGACCTAGAACATTTCAATAATCTGGAACACGTTACCATGCTATATATGTATGTCCTCCTTATTAAAAGTATTCAAAAATAAAATTGATGAATACATGGGGGATTGGATGTATAATTCTCCATTTAGGGAAAAACTGTTTCATGAAACTCCTAGGAAATTAAAACTATATAAATAGAACGTATGATCATATATACGACCAAAATATACACAAAGAAAAGAAATACCACAAAAGAGGGAAAGACCTGCAACCTCTGTATAAAACAATTTCTTTAATCAATCTTAGCATTCAAGAGATAACAGATAACAGAAGGTACTCACAAAAGTTCTTATAAAGAACATAAATCAACACATTAATCAATTAAATTAATTATGTAATGACTTACAAGAACACCCTCCAGTTACATTCAAGATTTAACCCTTTGGGTGTCAAAGTTCCAAATTTTAGAATGCATACTGTTTCCTTATATAATAATCTTTTTTTTTAATTTCTATTTCATCCAGGCCATTCACAGTTTCCAAAATTGTACCCTTTAAACAATCATGACATGTCACATAATGTGCTATTGGACTTTCCATTTTTTTTATTTTTAAATGCGCTTGCATTCTTATTTTAAATGGCCTCTTAGTTTCACATATATAAAATTGGCCCCAAGAGCATTTCAATACATACACCACACCCTTAGTATTGCAACTTACACATTGCTTTGGGGTATATGTAACATCATTAATCCTATCAAAATATGGAACTACATTCTGGCAGATGGAACATTAACCACATTTCCTAGTACCCAGTAATCTTAACTCCACAAACAGATATGATCATACCTGGTGTACTGAAAGCAGCCTCAAGCTCACAACAAAGAAGTGCAGTATAGTAGCAACTGACAAAAAATATGTTCCACTCTCAAATGCTATAAGTGGTACTCTTCTTCTTCAAAAAATGGTCATAATAGGCCTGATACACATGTAGAAAAGTCACTTATTTGGCTTTAATGTTTCCCCCATAGTCAAGAAATCCTTCTATCTGGTCCAGTTAATTTCCAAGGAAATATCTTCAAGATCCACAGATGTCATCTCACCTTTGTACTCCTCATTTATCTGACCCATCATCAAGTACAGTGCTCCTCTGGGCATGTACAAATCCAAGCATATCTCTCTGTTGAAAAGGCCAAATGATTTTAACCAAAAAGTTAAAGGCCTTAAATCCTACAACTATCCAGAGTTTCACAAATCTCCTTTTACTCATTAGCCTACTGGCTACTCTGAGGTGACCTGTGCCTCACTTTTCTAGCCATGAAAGGCCCAATCTTATTTGACTTCTTTTTTCTTTGCAAAACCCATGGTTCTACATACACCCATAGTAAGGACAATATCTGCATCAGTGCATAAACAAGACATTGCTGGAGGGATAGGTTCCACTACAAGTCAAGCAAAGTACTACTTTGTCTGCCTTTAGGCTAGCTTATGATAAATTTACACCTTTTAAGTGTATCTACTTAAAGATGTATATGGCTAGACCTCTAATGGTCCCTGTGAATGCTTGCTGAGTATTGTTCCTATGGTCCTATGTAATAAAATTACAAACACTTCAATTTGTAGTGGTAAGCACACAGTTGTGAATGCATGCTTGCTGTATGTTGACATTAAGGTATTGGAGTAGAGAGCAGAGCACCTTCATTTTAATATAAGTGAAACTTTGATAAAAAATTCTACACAAATGTAGGGTAGGTAGCCCATTATAGGTTCATAGGGTCATAAGATTATGGTTTATATTCGATGAACGAAAGTTCATCTTAGCAAACGCTCACATGAGCGAAAATTGCGGAACTCGAAACAGCAATTGTGAGATTGCGGTACAGTGAAGATGGGAATATTTGCCCTTTCCTCACTGTAGTGCGATCTCAGAGTTGGAATATATATTTAGCGGGAGGTGTGGGGGGCTGCGCCCCCACATATGCAGTTTTGAGTTCCTGGATTTTCGCTCATGTGAGCGTTCGCTAAGATGAACTTTTGTTCATCTAATATAGACCCTAAGATTATAGGTTTATACTAGTCTAAAGACCACATGGTCTTTACAAGCCTAGCTATGCAATTCAATAAAGTTTTCTCCTCAAGTTCCTCGGATGCCTATATGGTTTCATATATTAGTAAGGAGATAGCTAAATGTTATGGTGGGCATGTGTTAGTTGGGGATTAATTTATTTACTGTTGACTTTTGTCCAACAGAGACATGGAGGCCAGACTGGGAGTCAGTTTGCAATTTCCCATCCAATGATGAAGGATTCTTTAAAAAGGGTCAGGGGTGAATTCTACTTCACACAGACAAGGACCTTATTCCATAGCAAAGGGATCCTTTGAGACACATACTGGTCTCTCTAGCATGTTCTATTTATCTTGCAGGTAAAGTTCATGACCTTGAATCTAGTGTTTCTGGTGCTGTTTGTTTTGTGGATGTGCAAGAGATCCATCAGAGCTAGAGCTGAAAATGCATATATGCTAGGCATAGATTGCCTCTTAGTAACCTGTAGGAGACTGGGTACAGAGATAGGGCCTTTGAGTGATCTGTGTAAGACAGAGTATTCATACCCTGGATTCTCCTGGTGAGGAACCTTTGACAGCATTCCAACTGTTGCAAGTGACTGGTTAGGTACATGCCAAAAGGGGGCATTGTACTCAATGATAGGTCTTATAAGAGCTGAGTAGATATTATAACTTCCTTGAGCCTGGATTCCAAATCCTTGCTTAGGAGTTGGGTGACATAATTGTTTTCTTACTATGTTGTCTATGTCTTGGTTGAAGGCAAGATTACTGTTTAAATATGGTCTTCCCAGATCCATAACTATTGGGTCAACTGTTCGGCTTGTTTTATCGATGGAGTAATTAACTTGGGTGGGTGATTTCTCAAAGTGCACTGTAAAGCATTTCTCCATGTTGAATTTTAATCCATTGCGTTGGCACCAGTCATTTGATTGTGTTAGACCCACTTGTAGGGTTTTGCTGTCATGAGTCTATGATATCGCCTAATTTATAGTTATCTGCACACCTGGTGATCTAGAAGCCTTTAACATAAGCCTTTCCTTCTGAGAAGTAGATGGCAAACTGGAGTGGGCCCCACATGAAGTCCTGCAGTAGTCCCCTGGTTACCGGTCTACTGGTGGAGGTAGTCTCACTGATCCTGACTTCTTGAGTCCTATTTGTGAGCCATCCTGAAATCCAGTTAGTTATGTAGGGATTTATGCCTCATTCTGAGAGTTTGTCAACAATACCTGAGTGGGGTATTATATAAAATAGCTTGGCCAGGTCAAGTTAGACAGGATGCACCATCTTCCCCTAACCCATAGCCTTGCTGACCCTCTAGAAGAAATCTCCCAGGTTGAGTAGGCAAGACCTTCCCTTAACAATGCCAAAATGGTATGAGTCCACTGTCTGCAGGCAGCCAACATTCTTGTTGAACATTTTCATGATAATCTGTTTCATGGATTTGCACATCAGACTTGTCAGACTGTGGGTTTGTATTTCCTGGGGTCAGTTGATAGTCCACCATTATGAGGAGGGCTGATCAGTGCACCCTTCCATTTATCTGGCAATAGATGAAGACTGCCTCAAGTGGTCCTGCTAAGTTTCCTTTTAGACTATTTAGGAGGCAATTTCTGGATATTTGGCGCCCATTTAAACAGTGTTTTTGGCCTTAGTAAGGGACATCTATCCATGCTTTCTGTTGATAGTTGGGGGATATGCTAGAAAGGATTTTCCAGTGGATAGTGGGGGGGGGGGGGTTAGAGCTAAATTTATCAGCCAGTAGATTTGCTATGTCACCTTGGTCAGTGAAGGTTATGCCACCAGTTCTTCAGACTTCTTCAGACTTCTGAGTGTTACCTTTAAGGTTCCTGACAGAACTGGAGGAGGTCTTGTGATTGCCCTTAGCCTGAGAGGCTATCCTGACCTCATAATTGGCCTTGTTGGTCTTTATTATAAGTCTTAGTTTCTTCTTTAATTGAATCAGAGAGCTCCTGTCTGTATGAGAGTTGCTTTTTGTTATATACCCTGCTAAGGTAAAGATTCCACCAGTGGTGTTTGTTTTTCATTTTAGATCAGGGCTTACTTCTGATAGGTACAGCAACCTCAATGTAGCCATTTACGTATTTGTACAGGGTTTCTGCAAATAATTCTGCACAGGCAGCTGTGATCTCAGGATTTGGGGAAGACATTTATTTTGACAAACTGTTACTTAATAGGATATAGTTTGTTTTAGAATAGTTCATAACTGTTACAGGTTTGGTTGGGGGGGGGTTGCAATGGTCTCCCATGTTGCTGAGTACTAGGTCCAAAATGTTTGATCCTCTGGTTGGCGCATGCACTATCTGGTCTAAGGTGTTTATTTTGAAAAAGTTCAGAAAATGATGTGCGTGTGACAGAGGCAATATATGCTTCCTACTGTGTAGAAGGGTAGTTAAAGGCTCCAGTGAATAGGGTACTTGGTTGGTTCATGAGTGCTTCCAGTACGTCTAAGTAAGATATGCAATCTTTGTGGGTCATCGAGGGCAACCTATAGCTGGCCATGACATAGTAAGGAACCATGTATCTGGAGATTTGCATGTAGATGATTTCCAGGACATCATCCTGTTTAACCAACCTGAAGTTGTATTTGTGGATAATGTAGACCAAGACTGCTCCACCTTTACTCCCTGTCTGTGCAGAAGGCACTTCCACTGCCGGAGCACTTTCTGCTGCTTTAAACTAAGTCTCAGTGGCAGCACAGATGTTTACAGAGTGAGAAGAGCTTGTAGGGTGTGAAGTTTCTTGCTTAGGCTCCAAGCATCAAGCAGTAACACCTTAAGGTTTATTTTATTTATTTATTTAACATTTGTTAACTGAGAAAGTCCGACTTGGAACGAAAACAATTTTCAGCGGTGGCCAGGGGAGAAATGCTCCAGATGCATGTCTTTGTAACAGGGCATCATCCTGTCTAACCAACCTGAAGTTGTATTTGTTGATAATGTAGGTTGCTTTGAGCTTTTTTTTTTTTCGTTATGTGGGTAGTTTTGTTATTTTGACCTTAAACTATTATTTAAAACAATAATTGAGGCATGCATAGTTGGTATTTCTCTTTGCTGACAAACAAATGACCTACTTAAACATGCTACACTTTTTTAAATATATGAGGTTTGCAACAAAAATGATATGTGAGGACTGGATTTCAGGACATCTTCTTTGGAAAAGCATCAACTTATATCAGGCACAGTGTATAGTGTAACAGAGATACATGTGAGAAACTGTGTAGTGGAAAGTAATTTATGAGGACATAATAATTCTATTTAATTGCCAGAATCAAGAGAAATGTATTCATGAAATTTAACATGTGCCCTAAAATGAATCATACGGTTTAGAAGGTACCTAAGGTAACATGTTAGAACAATGGCAACTGGAAATATGTCTTTAAATTTCAAGCAACAAGCATTAATAAGGAACTTCATCGGAGAGGTTAGACTACAGTAATGATGCCTTGTATGACCTTATAAATGGAGCAAGTTCATGAGTTACGAGAATGTAAATGTGCTTGCATTGCCATTCACAGGCTGCTGTGATTGATATGCAGTGGATCCATATATCTGAGTGTGTGTGTGTGTGTGTGTGTGTGTGTGTGTGTGTGTGTGTGTGTGTGTGTGTGTGTGTGTGTGTGTGTGTGTGTGTGTGTGTATCAGATTGCTGGAAAGCTTCACACAGCTACATGAACGTATCAAACTTACATATGCTAAGATTGTTAAAAAGTAATTTCCCAAGCCACCTCAAGTTATAAAAAGAACCTCTCATCTGCAAATAAAGTATTACTGCCTTCCTCAGAATGCACACATAGCACGTAGCCACAGAAGGTGTCACAAGGCTACAGAATGTAAACTGCCCACTTCAACTATTTCTGCAGGTGGTAATGTCCAAGTAATGGGTGACTCCATCATTAGACATATAGATTCTGTACTCTCCAGGCTGGATAATAAAATGATGGCAATTAATTGTCCTTCTGTCATCTGGATCTATGGTGTTAAGAGGGCTCATGAGTCATTCACACCAGGCAAATATAACTAGGAGATGCACAAAGAGACATGTGGATCTCACTATATTTGTTTTTAATTTAGGTAAGGCTCTCGTTCTGAGTAGAATTCTACACTCACCAAGAATGATGCCTAGAGTAAAAAAAAACAAATATTTAACCATATGAGATGACCGACAGACATACTTGCTTCACAGTGGATAACCCCCTCGTTTCCTTCTGCTTCTGCATACTGTCCAAAGCTGCTGCTGTCCTCATAATGTATCCTTGTAATTGTTAATGCAGTACATCAGGTTCCTTGATACACATTCAGCAATTAAAACAGCTCTATGCTGAGTTTACTGTTTAATTATGAATTAATTGCTTTTCAGCCCTACACAGTGTAACCAGTACCTTTTAATAATATTTAAATGTTTAACCGTGTTCACCAAAAATAACTTGTGTGCAGAGAAGATCAATTTGTGACTCAGTGACAATGGAATGTGAGGGGATGTAAAAAAAGAAAAAAAAGTAACTGCTTCAAACTTAGTTACATGACTGATAGCAAGCACATGCTGTGCGGAAAGGTCCAGGTAAAAGTTCAAATTTAAGGTCAAAAGTCATCATAGTTTGTAACTCATTGTGAGAGAAGTTTGTCTTAAACTGCACTTGGCAATGTTAAGCATGCTATACAAGCCTTAAAGTCAACAGAGTATTGCGTTAGCCCCCTGTAACTTATTGTGTGTATAAGTTTTTCTGCTTTTCCATGCAGTATTGCATCTGAATTATTCATCTAACACAGATCAGTTTGCAGTTTAGCAGCATAGTCATAGCCTCTGCAGAACAAGGATTAACAAAGATTAAGGATTAATGATATTCTTGATGGATGCTAGTTTTTATTCATTGTGTACAGTTTTGTTTTTTAACTAGTGTGGTTTGGCCTGTATGCATAACAAAAGTGTTTCATTTTAAATGACACCCTGCATATCACAGATAATGTCAAACTCATAAGATGCAGTTTAGTAGCATAAATGGCACTAGGGAATAACAAACCTGGAGAGCCTTTGCATTAAAAGCAGTTGAGATATAACAACAAAACATTTTTTTAGCTTTAACCAGGTCATTCATTCAAAATTCATAAAACTACGGGAGGAACAAAATGTTGCTCTAGCTTCAAGGCCACACCAATATATACTTATATGCTAAGACAGTGCAACTCAACAGAAACCCGCAGTCTGTAGCTGCACAGGTAAAAGATGTTGTTGATATCAGAAAAGTAAAATAGAAAGGTCATTGTGTGTGCCACCTTTCAGGCCAAGATATATGATGCTGTGTCAAAATGTTGTAAAAACATTGTTTTGTGCATTTCGAATGATGCTTGCATTTCAGTATAACATTTATTTATTCATTCGTCCATGTGTTGCCTAGAAAAGAGCACCAGTCCTATATGACCATTTCCAGTTTCATCTCTGGGATCAGCAGTACATAAGCATAATTAATAATACACAGCATAAAGTTGGCATTCTTTTGTTTTTGAACAGAAAAAGACCACACTATGGTAAACTATGTTCGGAAAAAACAGGTGAAAAAAACAGGTCTATATTATAACAACGGATTATGAGATGATCGAACGTTGTTATATTGACCCCTAAATCTCAAAAACTCAAAACAGCGAACAACCAGAACATCGATTTTTTTTCCTAGGGAAAAAAATCGCTGTTCCCAAAAAAAACCCACTAAACACTAAATGAAGTGGGGGGCTTCGCCCACAACATCCCCCCATGTGGGGGGATCTGCCCCCACACCCCTCTACTTAAATATACCAACTCTGTGATTGCACTACAGTGGAGGAAATGGCACAACCCAGATGGCCGGCCCAGCAATTTATTTCCCTGGAAAAAAATTTGCTGTTCCGACCGTTCACTATTTTGCCGGTTCGACATTTAGTGTTCGAACTAATAGCGTTCGATCATCTGATCATTAGCTAAACTAAAGTAGACCCCAAAAAACATATAACCAAACATAGAAACTCTCCAAATATTTATTAAAACAAAAACATAAACGAATGCAGA